>NW_028143207.1:0-191517 GCF_977018435.1 Lepisma saccharinum
TAACACAGGCATGTTGTATTTCAAATTAAAGCTCATTAAAAGCAGAAGAGAATGACACAAATTTGAGCTCTTTAGGTAAAATAGTTTTCGATCTACAGCTGTTTAAATATTTCAAAATGTCGACAAATTTGGAAATTTTTGCTATTTTGAAAATCAATAACTCAAAAACTATGTGCCCAAAAAATTTGACAGTTTTCGTCAACTTTACTGGTACAACCACTGTACCAAAAATTATAAATTTCTGAGATGTCAAGGTTTAGACCATTGGTTGATTTGACATGGAATGACACTTACTCTTCTTCACGTTGTTACGACACTAATATTTCCAGGATGTTCGGATGCAAATTTTGCAACAGTTATTTATGCATATTCTTTAATAGAAAACATTAATAACATAATATACATGTTGAATCATCGCTGTTAAGAATGTTTACAAATGCCCAATATAAAAATGTGCTTATATTTCCTTTAATGAATTCAGTTGACTTAACATTAAAAGACAGAAAATCACAGTTTTTGACTTGTGTGTATTTTTCCCGAACACCATAAAATTATAAATTAATTATTATGATTATAATGGGTGAAATCTTGTGTACCATCGCAATGCACTGGCTAGTAGATCGTGAATGACTACTAATGCCAAGTAAAATGCATTTTCAAATATAGCTACCTTACAAATTGTTCTTTTCAGTATTTAATGCATTTCATGCCCATGAATTTAAGAAATTGAAATCTTTCAGTTTACGGATATCTTAGATCTTCAATCATCTTAAATACTAATGACTTCAGAGAAAATGTTTTGCCTCTTATATGTACGGGGATTTTAATCTTCATGAACTCTCTTCTTTAGCCTGGTTTTTCGTCCACTATTTTCATCTTCAGATTATTATCTTCAGTTCCTCATTTTCAGTTTTTTCTTCATAGACTTTCATAGTATATTTTAAGGATTTGATTATTTTACGTCACAGTGTTTATATTATTTAAATCGTGATGACGAAGATGACGAACTATTGAATTCCATAATAAAACAAATATGAATCCACGTTTTACCCAGGATTCCAATCTTGGTTCCTGATTTCGTGGCATATTCGGGTATCCAAAGGTTACTTTCAGTCAAAGTTAGTTTTATAGGGTCAATATTGTGTGCGTGTATAGCCGCGGTAGGGGACCTGAATGGCAGGTTCGATCCTCAGGGTGGTTGATTCTATGTGGAATTTTTTAACAGCAATATCTCTGCATTGAAAGGCTCTTGGGTTCACCCAGCCTCTTATAAATAGATGCGTGGTGGGTAAAGGCGACCGGAGCGTGGCGTTAAAACCACATCACCTCCACAAATGGCCGAGATTGCGAATACGTGAGATGCGTGAGATTATACTCAGATGTAGAAGTAACAACATCGATTTCTAGTTTTAGAAATCCATTTATGTAAAGAAGTTAATTTGTAGCACTTTTGAGAGGCTTAGAGCTATCCTAAAAATAAAATTATGAATTTACAAATGTTATTTTATTCAACAAATGAAAATCAAATTCATATTATTATGTAAGCTTTGGAATATACTTTTAATTGTGCCACATATTACTACAGTAAAAGAAATATGTATGGAATATGAAAGAAATAAACATGACGAAAATGCTGTGCAATTTTCAATTAACATAAAAGTGGATTTTATCAAAATCAGTATGTTATTGCCATAATGATTAACAAAAGTATCCCTAATCGTTACACAATTATGATAATAGTAATTATTATAATATTGCAGCGAACATGTTATGCTTAACATGGAAGTTTTTACATTTTTACTTGTTCTGCACAGAATTGTGGTTCTAGAACTAGACGTTTTTAACGATGGACCTATTTCGTCTTGTCCCCTCCTACTGCAAAATAACTGAATAAATAATGTTTATTTCGTGAATTCTGTAGTATCGCTTAACACTGAGCGATTACAATAAATCATGATCGAATGTCACAAACGTTCGACGCGTGTGAAAACTGTTGGAGGCGATATTAGTTGATCATAACATGTAACTCCCAGTGTGGCCAAGCGACACGTGCAGGGGGAATGCTGTTAGCTGCGAATGATATATCACCTGAAGAATTCCCATAATACTTGTAGGCGAAATATTGCCCCCGTGAAGCACGTGTGTAACACAACCTCGACCCTTGTTGGTACAGTCAACGGCAAAGATAATGGTAGGCAAATTGTCCACCACTATTTTCATTCCTTTTTATTGTACATCCTGTGTTGTTTTAAGGAATGAAACTATGTTGGTTCGAAGCAGGCATTGTTCTCTGCTTATTGACATCATTATTTCAATTCATTGCAATCGCATTGTGTAATACAGACCGAATGAAAATGGTGGTGGACAATTCGCCGTTGTGTGTACAAGCATGATAGAAAAAGTTACACGAGTTTCGACTAGGGACTCGTCAAGGATAGACAAACTGAAACATACGTCCACAAGGTGTGATGCCTTAGTGCAACAAACATGTCATGTCTCCATACTCAGGGTAACACACATCCACAAGGTGTGTTATCTTAGTACAACAAACATGTCATGTCTCCATACTCAGGGTAACACACATCCACAATGTGTGTTGCCTTAGTACAACAAACATGTCATGTCTCCATACTCAGGGTAACACACATCCACAAGGTGTGATATAGTAAACCACGATATTTTGTTGAGTAAACTTTCGTGTTACGACCTCTACAAACCAGCACTAAATTTCTTTGCTTCTTATCTAAAAGACCGTAAGCAGAACATATCTTATAAAGGAATTTTAACAGAAGAGTTCGCAGATTTCTCAGGAGTTCACCAGGGTTCGAATCTCGGAACTCTGTTGTTTTTCATTCTAATCAATGACTTACCAAAGTACCTGTGTGACTCATTCAGACTTTTATACGCGGATGACTTAAAATTCGGTAGGACTATTTGTAATATAGATGACTACAAATCGTTACAAAATTAAATCAATACAGGAACAAAATGGTGCAGAATAAATTATCTTAATCTGAACATAGAAAAATGATGCGCGATGACATACTGGCGCAACAGAATTGATTGATTGAATGATTGTTTTAAGTCCACTTTATGCACAGAAAGGCTAATCCGGACTGGACCTACAGTTTAAAGTGGGATCCGAACCACTATGTGCCTCCACCGGGTATCGAACCCGGGACCCCTTGATTACAACGCGAGGACGCTACCACTGCGCCATCGGGGAGGATACTGGCGCAACAGAAAGCAAATTGAATTCAATTACAAAATAAATAACACAAAAATTAAAAGGGTTAACGAGATGAGAGATCTAGAAGTTACATTTGATTCAAAACTTACATTTGCAACACATGTTCAAAGGGTCGTAAATGAGGCACACAGGAACCTTGGGTACGCAATTAGAATGAGTAAAGAGTTTATGAACAAAGAAATAATGAAAATAATATTTAACCCTTTAGTCCGCATCAAAGTAGAATATGCAGCAGAAATATGGGCTCCTCAGGACAAAAAGTACACGCATAAAATAGAAATGCTACAGTCTAAATTCGTAAGGTACGCCACTTATAAAGAAACAGGCATATATTCTTCGATACGAATCATACACTTCCCTCTGTAAACACCACAACCTGCCTTCACTCAGTAAAAGAAGGAAGATCCAATTGCTCTGTTTCTTATACAAAATCATGAACACTTTCTAGAGTGTCAATTATCTACAGGTCCTTTATTACATACATAATTAATGTATTTCTTCTAGGTAAATAACTTCTATCCTTGATTTATACTGTGTTTATTTTATTTCCATATTTATGTAATTTATAGCTAATATATTATATTAGTATCTCCTTATATATTTTTATTGTACATGGTGGTAAAGATATGAAATACTGAGTGTAAAGATAGATATGTTGTGCATTTTAATAATTTAAATATTGTGTTCATGTAGGCTATTTTTGTACATAATAGTCAGATATTTTATTCCGCTCTCTTCAATTAACATGTATTATTATAACTCGCTTTGTTAACACATTTAATTTAGCGTTGACATGTTTTATGTTTATTTACATTTTTGCACAATAATATTTCTTATCAAACTGTAAATTTACAAACTCAAAGCAAAAAATGTAGAACACTGTAATTGGGCATTCGCCTGTTGTGTTCAATAAATAAATAAATAAATAAACACAAAATTCAAAGGTAAATTACCTTATCTCTTTTCATAGATAATTTATTTATTATTCGTCATTTCTTTGTTTGAAGACCGCCAAAGTAAGTAGTAATTTCGTTCTATCCACGGGATTTTCGTTCCTTGCTCCGCCTTGTAGTAAGACCCGTCTCAACTTTTAAGCCATTTGTTCGTACAGTGGAGTCTCTACTCCCAGTTCCACACCACAGATCTAGGGAAGAAACACTTGCGGTTAGAAATAATTTAGCGGTATGGAGCATTAAACAGAAGTTATTAACCGAAAAAATACTGCATCTTAGTCAACTTAAAATGAACAACAAATCCTTTCACCTTACAATATTTCTTTGGCCTTTGCTCTGCGATGCTGGACAAATTACTACATTTATTGTTTTAAATACACATATGGAAAAGCCCCCTAAAGGCTTGCTCATGCCATCCCTCCTCCCCGCACTGCGAGGTTTCGCGTTTTATAGATCCTGCACTGTTGGTAATTATTGAGAGAGCGATCGTCGACATGGACAGATGAACAGACAGGATCGTCCTCCTACTTTTCTCGGTTCTGTTGAATAGCATTACACTAAAACTGGATACAGATCTTGAAATTTATCTGAGTTTGGTACGAAAGGTCAGATCTGAAAATAAATGGCTTTTGCGAACAAACATGGAAGTCTCAGGCACTGGACACTGGCCAAGGGGCGGTCCTCAACGGTCACTTTCCGGAGGAAATAAACTTTTCGAGAAGCTGAAGCTAATCCAAGCGTAGAGATTTACGAACTTCTGGATCAGTTTACTCTGAATCCAGAATTCCCAACAAATATGGTTTATGAATCAATCAAAATGGCAGATTTCAACAAGAGGCCAACGAAACAATAGGTTCTCGACTTTAAAGTGAAATATATATATGCACTTTCACTTCAACTCTAGTCTGGACAACATAATTCCTTTAACATGAACTAACTAGTTATTCGTAACACAAATCTGTATCATGTATAAAGCATGTCACAGAGGTAGAAATACGGTTCACCGTTCACAACTGACTCGATTTGAGGCCATTTATATTACACACCGTTCTCCGACATGAAGGGAAGAGTTCATTCTTCATCAGCAGAACGCTTATAGCTAACTTCAGCAATTGCAAATCAACAGCGAAGGATATAACTGTAGACGTCCTGCAAGGATCAATTTTGTAGCCATTATTGCATGCGCTATACACGTCCGATATGCCAACAAACAGCTATACTGCGTTAGCAGTATATGCAAATGACTGCTGTTTTTACAAGTAGTGGAAATCTTGGTATGGCCTCCCTTAAGATGCATCTTTATCAAAGAACTTTTAAAGATTGAAACTAAACATGGATAATAAAAGTAAATGCAAATAAAAGCATCTCAATGTTATTAGGAAGAAATAAATAGAACGTGATCCACTAAACCTCCCCCAGAATTCAAAGGCAACCTACCTAGGTATGAGGGTCCCACATTTAAAGAACATCTCAAGAATGTAGCGCACAAAGGAAACACACGTCTAGGGCAACATCCAATATTGAGAAGCACGGAACTTACAACCAAAAATACTCTAAAGATGTTTAACATTCTACTAAGAACAATGTAAATTATGCGTGCGTTGTGTGCCAGCACAGTGACCCAACCTATGAAAGGCCACTACAAAGTATCCAGAACAAGGCACTAAGAATAATCTCTAGCTCAGATCGATACGTAGCAGTGGCGTATACTGTAGTTTCATAAAGGGCATGCTGTACACATTTTTTTTAAACACATATATTATGGAATGGGGGATAGCATTATACGTATTCAATAGTTGACGATTTGCACATTAACATTACTAAATATTGCATAACGTATAAAGTAATGAAATATGGATAATAAAAGATTAAAACTCACCAGGTTTCTTGTCTGATGTGGAAGTCTTCATAAAATTATAAAAGCTTTACAGATATTTTCATTTGTTGATTTATCTGAAGATGAATTCTTGTTCGCCCAAATGTCGAGAGCTCTAAACTTGCTCTAATATGACGGACAGATTTTTCATGTCTTGAAATAGAAACCGATAGTACGTTTAAATTGCTAAATCCATCCTTAGTCCACACACTTGTTCTATCAACACCAAACAATAGACAAGACCAACAGAATAACATCTCTGTAACATCACAACCTGCTAACCAGCTACTTTTCTTCTATTGCGCAGTTTGAAAATGTCTTACATACTCCTGTTTCTTATCCTTATGATTACTACACAGGCTGGTTAAAGAAGGGCAAGGTTTATCATTTTTAACTATTTCTTGTTTTTCCGATAAAGAGCGTAAGTTGAATGGTTCTTTAATTAGGTCCAGTATCACACCTCCTGTTCCTTTTTCCGTCATTTTTTAAATATTTCGGGAAAATACTGCACTATGTCATGTGGAACTTTGAAAGAGGTCCAGAAATAAAAACAAACCAAACCATAAACTAAATGTGCATTGCACTGTACCTCCAAGGAGAAAAATCAATCGCTGCCACTGCTCTGTGTTCAACGAAACAAGCACACTCTTGTCTGTAGCTGTCACCTCACCGCATGTAGCCAACGAGATATTCACGCATTGTGAGGGGGAAGAAGCGGAGAGGAGAGGGAAGAAGCACGCGAGCAGCGCTTGCCCACGTTAAAATCTTTCTTCGCTGATGCGTTACATCCGACAGCTTGCTCTGCGAAGACAGTAATGAGCATTTCTACATTCTAATTTCTTCATGTAGGAGAAGTATTTATTTTAAACGAGAGCGCTTAACTAAGCTTATATTACATTTCTTGGATCTGAAGTGAAAGAAAGTAATAATTCTTTTCCCATAATTGACGCATACGCCCAGAAGACGCCCTTGAAACGTAGTACCTACATTTCAAATAAGATAAGCATTAGATCAATGAACGCTATTTGAATACATGCAATGCGAAAGGTTGAATTCTGGACACAACAACCTTACCACCTTAACCCCACCATAAATACCACAGGTGAACGATGTCCAAGAGGACACATTCACAATATGCGTAGGCTTAACTAGAAAAAATAATCTAATATCTCACTTTATCAATGTAATTCAATGAAATTGAAAGTCCAGGAACGTCATGTCTGGAAAGCACTTGAATGGGTGACCAACTATTCTACTGAATCAGAACATTTCAATTACTGTTAATTAAAAGTTAACTACATACAACTCGTCACGTTAGGAGTAGATTATTGTTTGAGTCTCTCATTTATCAGTATGCTATCATTACAGAGAGTTTTAGGCGAATGTTCCTTTGTGAAATCCATTTGTACCTATTGTTTGATCCAAATTTAAGGAATAATTCTTAATCAGATGTGTCTATATTCCAAAGTTTTCAAGCGTTATTAATACAGAGTATGTATAATCATATGCTATGTCTTTCAGTGTAAAAGAAGAGAAATGTTTAGTTAGTTTGCCACCAGATGGCTTTGATTAGGAAAAAGGGGAGTGGCTAGGAAATACCGGAGGTCGGAGGAAAGCGAGCCTCGTGTGGGAACTTCACTTCACACTGATTAGCTGAGGTTAAAGCACGTTAAGTTGAGTTCTTTCGAGTGTAAAAAGGGACATACTCGGAATGGAATAAAGTCCAGGGAGTAGCGGTTTTTGTAGTGGTTTTGTATTTTAAGTTGTTTTATGTAGAGCGTTTAGTTGGGCTATTTTAGTTTAAGGACAGCACTCTTTGCTCTATTTTGGGAAAAATGAATATTAAAATTGGATATTAAATTGAAATTACTATAATCTCTTTTGGTTATATAAAGAATTAGGAAGTCGTTGGGACTTAGTAAGAAATACATCATAATGTAAAGATTTAATTGTACGAGTATAATTTGCTTTCTGTAAATTTGTTGGTTACTTATTGAATTCGATTGAATTAACGTTTATGTTGTCTCAAGCCCTTCAGGCATGATGTCAAATAGACCTCTTTACAATCAAGACATTACGTATTATTCCTCAAAATCTAAAATTTTACGGCTTAAGCCTTCCACTGCCATATTTAAGTTATATTTCTGCTAGGTTAATGCACCAACTTTAGTTGTAAGCCTTGTGTCCTACATTAAATGACAATATTTCTTGAGTAAATAATTCTAAAGGACTTGCAATAAGAAGCTGGTCATACATGCAGTTAGAGAAAGTGAAGTACCATGATAACAAAACTAATAATAATAATAATAATAATAATAATAATAATAATAATAATAATGTCGGCAGGCTCCTCAACAAAGGATAGCCTAGCAGCCAAAAGTTTATAAATTCCGCCGATAAACGATTATATAATATAAAAATAAACGCTTACTTGTTGGAAATGAGGATTCAGAACTGTTTTTTTACTCTTCTGCATCCTCCTGCAAATTTTGGGCATCTCTTCCAGGCTTCTTCTGCACACTCCTCTTCCAATTGAAGTGCACCAACCTCTTCCGAAGTTCATAGTCTCTGTCAGGGATATCCATTACAGCCTTTGTGAGGATTCCACGAAGGGATACATAATCAATTACGGAGCATCAGGTGTCTGAAGCGAAGATTTAACTTTGTTCGAGAAATTCCTGACAACATTCTCTCTCGTCTCGTGCTGCCGAAGGACAAGCAACGAAGAAGCTTTCTCCACAAAAACGACATTGCTGGGCCCAAGTCGCCTCAGGTTTGTCAAGTCCATCGAAAATTGATTAAATATATTTCTCCAAGAAAACTTTCCGATTAGTTAACTATATATATATATATATATATATATATATATATATATATATAATTTTAAAATTACTTAATAGTTTATGTACAATGAAAAACTAACGTATCTTATAATGTTTCGTTAGTGCTCTAAACTCGTTACTGTTTCATTGGAGCAAAAGTAATTTTAAAGAACAGTTGGGGGAACCATGTTTATGTTCGAACCACCACAACGAGAGGTTTTACAATAGTTTAGAGCACTAACGATTGACACTATTGGGTACGTTAGTGTTGCTCTATGTGGACAGGTCAGGTTCACGGATGTTTCTGAAATGTCTCAGCGATTTTGATTTTACATTTTCGAAATTCTACAGTGTACAACAGGTACGTCCACAAACGTTTTAGCCCACACTCTTAATTGTCTGTAGTGTGGTTGCAACGATGGGATCATTAATGATGGGATGAATTTGAGGAAAGTACATCAACAAAGAAACTTCCAATCTGGGACTTAAATCAGGGACTTACAGTGGATTAATCTTGAGTGAATCGGCCAAGCAATAAATTGTAGCAACACAATTTATTCACGTTGGTACATCACGGCGATCAGGTTACAGAGTTTCTGATTGACACGTAGGATTCGGTTCGCAATGTGAGTGATCGTAAAAAAAAGGTAAAAAAAAAAAAAAGGTAAAGTGTTCCCCTGTGCATAGCACCACGCCATGAAGGCGTATAGGGGGTGTAGGGGTAACGCCCCACACTTTCTTGATCCGGTCGTGAGTGGGGGTGATGTGATCAGCATCACGCCCCTGACCGCCTTTACCCCCCAGGGTTTCCCCCAGGTACCCATGTTATTCGACGCTGGGTGGGCGCCGGGGCCGCTTTCACCGTTAGAAAAGTTCCCGGATTTGAACCGGCCGGGGATCGAACCCGGGACCTTGAGCATGGTAGTCAGACGCGTTACCGACTGAGCCACCGCGGCCTCTTAAGGTCTTTGAAGTTCCCTCGGTTTCTAACCAACAAGTACCCGAGGCTATCATGAAGGGTAAAGGTAGCGACAGTGTTGGTGTTGATAACATCACCTCCACTTTATCAGAGATGAAGGAGGTTTGAGAACCTATCGTCACACAATCTATGTGTTTGCATGGCAAGGTTTAATGTGTACAGGGGAAGATAGATTTTATCAACATTTTATATTTCGAAAAATGACTTCATTTTCAGTGTAAGTTTCCGACTTTGCGGTGTCATAAACAAGATTATGTTATAAAATTGTATATGGGTAATGAAACAAATTATTACTTGTTCAGTAATTGTAGAGCGTTCGGGAAAAATCACAAGACAAAAACTGCGTTTTTCTGTTGCTTAAGTCACACTGAATCAATTCACGAAAATATTGTCAGAACAATTTTATATTGGGCATATTCAAAGATTCGGAGCAATGATGTTCCAACACATATATCACGTCTGTAATGTTTCTTATTAAAATAACTATCTGATTACCCGGCGTTGCCCGGACATTTATTTATGCCAATCTTCTATTAGACAGGAAAATAATGAATTGTAACTATAGTTGAAGCAAGCCTTTTACTTGTACTTCAACGAAACATCCTAGTATTTATCTTTATCCAAATCTACTTACAGTTTGTTAAATTCAAAGAAAACTCAGCCTTCACTATATATAATTTCAATATATTTTTCACTTACTGATCTACTGTCTTTTGTTTTTCGTTGCTATGCTCAAAATATGTATAGAAATTTATACATCGCAATTTCACATTATCAATAATTAATTATACATCTTATTAATTCTACAACGTTTTGGAACATAACAAAATAGTAATTGACAACAACATAAATATCATAATGCATGTTAAATACAAAATTAAACAATAAATAATAAATGAAATAAATGAACATCTTTGGGTCAGTCACAATACGCACCCTTTCCGGGTGAAAAGTTTCGACTTATTTAAGATCTGTAAATATCGAAAATTTTACATTTAGTTACAAACTTGTGAACATTGCTTTTTTAAATTATAACATAATTTTTTTTTTCAAACAATATTAATTCAGTTCACTATGATCTCCGTGAATCGAACTTGACTGACATATTCTTCATTTTGTTTTAGTTGCATGCATTCAGTACATTAAATGAATAAACAATATTATTGACTATGCAAATATCCAACATTTTTCATTGTAAAAGTGTCCGTAGTTACCTAAACCTAACTACATACAAGAATAATTTAGGCAAATTTAAGCAACTCTGTTTTCCTCTTCTGCTGAACAATTAAACGTCTTTACATTAGACAAATTTTGCTTATTTACAGATTTCTTTCCATCTAGAGACATAAGTTCCACATAATTGTTCTTAACATTTTTAACTAAGTAAGGACCTAACCATAAATCCATAAATTTGTGAATTTTCTTATTAAGAAAGCTGCTCTTCTCGTGGTTTTTAACAAGAACAATATCGTTGACTGCGATTGTGATATTCCTTCCATCCTCTTTCTTCGGTTTGGTTATAGCCCTTTTCTTCATTCTTGTTTTTGCCATTAGACATTTATTCTGCCATGTCACCTTCTCCAGTTCAGATGGGCAATTAATTTGATGAAATACTGCATTCTTGACATTATCATGAAGAAACAATTCATTCGGCGTAAATCCTGTAACCTCAAATACCGAACTTTTTAAAAGTCCAATGATTACACTTAAGCGTTTAAACCACTGCTGATGATTATCCTTTGTGTATAGTCTTAGTAGCCTGATTATTTCCTTATTGTATCGCTCAATTGGGTTGGCGAAAGGTGAATACACTGATGTTGTAACATGTTTTATTCCATTCGATTCTACAAAACTCTTCCATTCAACTGATCGAAATTGAGATCCATTGTCAGACAAAATTACTTTAGAAAGTGGATAGTGATAAAAATATTGCAGTTTCGACATAACGTCCACTATTGTTATAATAAAGCTATAACCTTGTGATTTCGGTAAAGGTCCAATAAGGTCTATAGAAAGCATACTGTGAGGGGTTGTAGTATGTACATGCAAAACTTCTTTATCAATTTTTAAGACTGCCTGCTTAGTCTTTGCACATGTTAAGCAGTTTCTGAAATATTCCTTAATAGTATCTTTCATATTTGGCCAATAAAAACAATCTTTGCATTTATTATGAACCTTAAAATATCCAAAATGTCCTTGCTTATCGTGAAGTCGATGTACAATTTTAGGTACCAACTCCCTTGGAACTACCAGTTTCCACTTATCGTCTGGAAAGTGCTTCAGAAACAGAAGACCGTCATGGAATGTGTAAATCTCTTTGGATCCTTTCGGAGTATTGCCTTCCTTTAAATGCCATATAATTTCAGAACAGCATTGATCCAGTCTTTGACTCTCCTTCCAAAAGTCAACTGTGTCCTCATCAACAATATCTAGATTCAAATAATTAATGTATAATTCATTGATGAGAGGAACGCCTGTAGATAAATCAGGATACCTACTAAGAGTATCGGCAGCTTGGTTATAAGTTCCAGGTATATGATACACGGAATAATGAAATCCTTGTAGTTTTAAGGAAAATCTGTTGAGTCTCTGATTTAATGACTTCGCAGACTCCAGCCATGATAATGATTTGTGATCAGTATACAAATGAACTTTGGTTCCAGCAACATATATATAAAATTTCTCAAAAGCAAAAAGAATTGCCAAACATTCGATCTCGTGCGTACTATAAGTCACCTCATTACCGCGAAGAACTCTGCTTGCATATTGTATAATTTTGATATCCTCTCCTGAAGTGTCGCCATTTTGCCATAAAACCGCACCGATCCCCTTCTTCGATCTATATACATTTATGTTGAAAGGTTTTGAAAAATCAGGTTGTGCTAAACCCTCGGGAGATAACTAACTCACGTAACTTCTCAAATGCCTTTGAATGCAATTCCTTCCACATCCAAGGAACATCAGATTTCAGAAGTTCATAAAGAGGTTGAGCAGTTTCTGCAAATTTATTTATAAATTTTCGTCTCCAGTTGACCAAGCCAAGGAATTTACGAAGAGCTCTTTTGTTATTAGGTGTCGGAAAATTTATTATTGCAGAATTCTTGCTTGAATCAACTTTAATTTGGCTTCCAGAAACTATATGGCCAAGAAAAGAAATGTCCTTACATGAAAATTTGCACTTCGAAAACTTAATTGACATATTAGCCTCCTTGCGTTTCTGAATAACAGCTTCTATATGCCGTAAATGTTCCTGCCAAGTTTTGCTGAATATCAAGAGGTCATCCAAGTAGCAAACAACGTAATCATTAAATTCTCTTGTGAATATCTTATTCATCCTGTCTTGGAAAACAGAAACTGCAGACTTTATACTAAAAGGAAGATATCTAAAAAGATACTGTCTTCCACGAAATGAAAAAGCAGTATAAATATATGAATCCGGACTTAACGGGATCTGAAAATATCCACAAGATAAGTCAATAGAAGAAAAATACTGCGCTCCTAAAAAGCGTTGCAACATTTCATTGATTTGTTCCACTCTTACTTGCGGACTAATAACATGCTTATTTAAATTTCTAAAATCCACAACTTTCCTCCACAGACCCCCTGTTTCGGGACTATGTGCAAAGGATTTAAATATGGCGAAGATTCTTGGTAAATTATGCCCCAACTTTCCCATTTGGCAAGTTCTTCTTCCAAAGGTTTTCTTCTAGAAATCGGAATGGGATATGGTGCAGTAGATACAGGTATTTCTGTGTCCAATTGTATCTTATATACCTCTACATTTGCATGTCTTGGTCTATCGGAAAATTGGTTATGATACTTCCATAAAAGTGAAAGTAAATCTTGTTTTTGTACTTCATTTATGTCATTAATTTCAAAAACTTTATTGTAAATGTCGCTCTTAGAAGGCATGTATTCGATATCTGATACAGGCACATAATTTAACAATCCACAACACTTCAATTTATTTGCTTTGGATTGAGGTTCATTCTTAATCGTAGAGCTACAATATTCATCACATTTAGAGTGTAACAAATTAGAATCTTCATTATTTAATGAAGCACAAATTTCCTTACCTGAAGAACTTACTAAACTTATGTGCTGTGACCTGAGATCTACTATAGCCTTATACTTTCGTAAGAATGGAACTCCCAAAATAACATCAGCATTAAGTTCCTTTATAATAAAGAATTCCATAGGAAAATATTCATCATGAATTTGAAGGCTTATCGTTTTGCAACCAGCAATCTTGCACCTTTTACTTCCAACAAATCCAGACAATCTGATATCTTCAACCTTGTCTAATCTAAGATTACAAATCAATGATGTTATTTTGCACCAAACTTCGTAATTTAAAAGATTTGCTTGACTTCCAGAGTCTATTATACAAGTAATAGGTAATTTACATATGAGTCCATGTATGATTGGAACTTCCGTTACAGGAATAGGAACACCATCCTCATTAAAAGTTCAGTCGGGTTCATCGTCGAACCATTCTAACAGAAAGTTTATTTCAAACGTTTTGAAAGATGAACTCGCATTATTTACAACATTAATACGATCTTCTTCACTAAAACTATCATCAATTGAACGTTGCCTCTTAACAGGACAGCAGAGGGACTGAGGCACTTCCTTCTGCGCAACTAATTTAAAGATGCAGAGTTAGGAATTTGTTGCTGTATCGATCCTTGTACTTGATCTATTCGCGAAGTATTTTGTTCACGATTTGCCATTCTTGTAGAATCAGAATTAATTTGTGATACCAAACTTGCTGCTTCAGGTTGAGAATTTAATGAATTTGAATTTGCAGGAAAACGCTGATATGGCATTGTATTATTATTAGCACTGCGATTTTCATTCATGTAATAGAATCGCGATTGATTGAGCAAATGTTCATCATTAAATTGTCCTGTAGGTGAACGAGAATTATTTTGCCTGTAATTATTTCGGAATTGTCATCCGTTTCTAGATCTGAAGCTATTATAATTGTTTCGTGCAGTAAAATTTCCATGATGTCAACAATTATTAGAGGTTCGCCTAAAATTGTTGAAATATCGACCTCGAAGATTGTTTCCCTGCCGATTTTCGTAACCTTGATTGATAACAGCATTGGCATCTACCTCACTACTAGTTGGAGTCTGAGTACAAACACTAGTGGTCTTCGAGCGTCGAACATATACTTGCCGCACATTTAACTTGCCTCTATTTTGTTCAGAGTTCTTAAAAACCTTTGGAATATTTTCACGTTCGTTGTCTTCATTAGGAAGAACAACAAGACCCTTTCTACTAAATTTTATTACATCTAATCTTCTTAACATACTAGTTAGTTGATCTACTGAACGAATTTCGTGACAAGTAATGTGATTGGCAATATTATCAGGTAATTGGCTAAGTATTAACTGCACAACATCTATATCTTGAGGATTTTCAACCAAATTGCAATAACTGGAGTGAGTTTTTAAAGCAAAAGTCTCTAAACTGCCATGTACACTGGGATCGTATTTGCGATTCCTCAATACGGAGAGTTGTGATTGGATAACTTCCGAAGAAGCAAACTGATTAATGAATTCTTGTACAAACTGATCATAAGAATTAAAGTATTATTTGTGAGTCCGAAACCAATAACCAGCTCTCCCAGTAAAGCATTGTTGGATACTTTGCAGTTTCATTTCTGTTGGCACTCCTACAACATTTAATATGTTATCCAGCTGCTCAATATATTCTCTCGCTGATTGTTGCTCTATCTTTCCAGAGAACTTAGGCAATTGAGATAATTCACTTAATTTTAAACGTCCACTTCTTGCATTTCCTTCTCCATTGCATGTATTTCTAGTTATAGGATGATCACTTCTTCCTCTCAAACTATCCGGTCGATTATAGCAAATATGATTTGCTCCGTTTAACCCTGTGTTACTACAGTTATGCAATCTCGAACCATTTACAGAAGAATGAGGATCATCGTGATTGTTCGAAACTGAACATGGTACACTTGCATCACGATAGATATTACTAACACAATCATTTTGTGGGTTAGGTTCTGATATTTGTGGGTTAAAATCACACCACATACAAGGAGAATTACCGCTTTGATCCAGATGACAATATGGATTATTATGTACATTACTAACATTGTCGTTATTCTTAGTAAGCACAAAACTAGAAGTAGGATGTGAATTTGTACCAAACAGTTGATAGCAAGCGTTAGTGTAGTTATATTTCTCAGCACCTAACTCTCGTTCTTGAAATGGACCTTCTGAGTCGTCACTTCGGAATTTCTTTACGGAAGTTTCTTCAGAGCTAGATCTTACAGATTTATTATACTTGTGCTTCCAACGGACATGTTTACGAGCACGAGTGTTAGTAACATTCTTCTTACCGGAAACTGTCCTAGAAGAATCATCTGATACATCACTAGACGAAGTACTGAGTACAACATCACACTGAGTTTTTCCATTCCTACATGTATTAGATTCTGTATTATCCACAGCAATTGATTTTGTTCTACTATTACTATTTGTAACAACAGAATTATGAGCAGAGGAATTATGTGTAAGGGCTACGATACCTTCACCATTATCGTTAACCTTGGCTGTTAAATCCTTGCCATCAGCTTGAAGCTTTTTGATATTTTGTTCTATACCTTCAATATGGGAATTAAATTGTTGGAACCTTTCTGTACAATGAGAAATATGCTTATGTACATCAGCATTAACATCGCTTTTACTTTCTAAAATAGTGACTCTAGATACAAGATCAACTATATTAGCAGAGCATTCATTACAATTTGAATTGAGATTATCTAAACGTTGGTCATAATCAAGAACGTGTTCTTTCAATGATAATTGTACATTTTCAAATTCAGATAGTTTGACATCAACATTACGACATTTATTATCAAACACAGATTCAAGACTTGTGGTTGATTGTAAACACGCTGTACTAACCGCATCTATTTTGTCCTTAAATTCACACATTAAAATATTGAGCCGATTGTTAACATGACTAATATCATGATTAACAGCTTCAAATTTGACATCAAGCTGTGAAGATAACTGTGCATGTTCACTAGATAATTCAGCTTGTTTTAAAGATATAACGTCAAGTTTAACCTGAATATTTTCATTAGACAGATTTAATTCTGATCTAAGTTCCTGATTAGACTGTTTGAGATCCTGATTAGACTGTTTAAGTTCATGATTAGACTGTTCAAACTGAGTCTTAAGTTCCTGATTAGACTGTTCAAACTGAGTCTTAAGTTCCTGATTAGACTGTTCAAACTGAGTCTTAAGTTCCTGATTGGACTGTTCAAACTGAGTCTTAAGTTCCTGATTAGAATTTACAACAGCTAATTGTATGCTTCTAATGCTGTTTAGTATGTCATTTAAATTAGGATTTATACTTTCCAAATACACTGGCAATTGGTAAGGATCGTAACTGGAATCACATTTCTTACAACAATATTTTTCCTTAGTGGTAGAATAAATTGTCCAATGTGTGACGGAAAGCTTCAAACATGAAACATGATACCACGAACGGCAATCAAAACATTGCACATACCTCAGGTCATTATCGAGCTTATCACAACACGTCACTCCTTCAATCTTACCTGACTGTACATCACAAATGTCACCATCGTGAGAATTACTGCTATTTAAGTAGGTTCCTTCATATGCAACATTAGATTTTAGCCTACGTGAATGTCTAGGCTTCGTTTCTTTAGATTTATCTGCCATGATTTCACAGAATAATAATAAACTTAAGAAATTAAAAAAAAATTAGGGTCGCCAATTTTGTCTTCGCAACATGTTCAACAAATTGCAAATCTAAGACAAAATAAAATTTAAAAGTCTATAACTACCATTGCGCAAACTTCTCACCACGCATCAGAAGAGTGTCCTTTCTTTTTCAATCCTGGCTGTAGGCGCCAAATTATTGAAGCAAGCCTTTTACTTGTACTTCAACGAAACATCCTAGTATTTATATTTATCCAAATCTACTTACAGTTTGTTAAATTCAAAGAAAACTCGGACGTCACTATATATAATTTCAATATATTTTTCACTTATTGATCTACTGTCTTTTGTTTTTCGTTGCTATGCTCAAAATATGTATAGAAATTTATACATCGCAATTTCACATTATCAATAATTAATTATACATCTTATTAATTCTACAACGTTTTGGAACATAACAAAATAGTAATTGATAACAACATAAATATCATAATGCATGTTAAATACAAAATTAAACAATAAATAATAAATGAAATAAATGAACATCTTTGGGTCAGTCACATAGTGTAAAATGTAACTAATGTTATTTACAGGTATTTAAAAGTATAAGTACAGTATACAAATTATAAAGTAAAATCTTTTACAAATGCACTATAATATTAATTTAATTCAAAACTTGATTATAAACAACAATTTTAGTTTCACCTCCAGGAGCAAGAATAAATAAATTGAAAGGCATTGGGAGTGTCACTATTCATCTTTGGGACACCGAAAATTATGGATTCCACACTAATATCGATCGTTTTCGATGATTTTTACATGTCGCCCCCTTACTACCCTCACTCCTAGGGGTGCCAGGGGTGTTTTACCCCCACAGTATTTCTTTCCTGATTGTAAGTCATATGTATACTTAGTTTGGTAGAAATTGCTCCAGGCGTTCGAGAGTTGTTCCGGATCAAATATACATATATAATATATATATATAAGAAGAAAATACGTAGTGCATTAACGCAAATCACTACCTGTTGTAAAATTTCATTTTTTGACTTAAATGTTTTTCCCCGAACACACTGGAATTGTAAGTAGCGTTTACTATGCAGCCAATTGCATTCCGTAATGATCTTCAGTTTTAAAACTGAGCGTAATTGGTTGCTTTATTGCAATTATAATGCTCATTCTGTTTACAGAGCCAAACAGATTAGAAACTATCCAGTAAATGAATTGCAGTTCAAACTCCATCGAAAACTCTGCCGATGAGATGTGCTTGAAACTTTTACCTGGTCTCCAGCCAAAACAACTGTTTTCTCTTTGAAAGAATATATATTTTAGCACCTCATACTACTACATTTCTGTGAACTTCTGAAGAAATTTCGAACCTCATTAACTCCTGGCCTGAAACCCTCTTCTTTCAACTTTTCACAACCGAGGATATGGGAAATCGAAGATAATGCAGGTGTGAGGAATATCAAATAAGATCTTTGCAAGTAAAATCCGAATGGAGAGCGCGTTATGAATATTATGAATGCGATGTTCGATCAAAGCATTTCTTTATGGTTTCAACGAGGCATTATATGAATAAGAAAGACCAGTGAGCCACAGATATGCCTGTCAAAAGGACAAGGTTTAAAATCTCAAAAACAAAAAGGATAATTATAGCCCCCCACCTCACCTCTCTCTGGTTTCCTCACTGGTTGTTACGCATTTCTTTATAAAATAAATTGTTATGTATTTGGAGTACAGGAATTTCAGGAAATGTAGCGTTCAAGATATTCTTTTTCGCTTCCTTGTAACACACACAAAATCTAGGCTGGATTACTGTATTCATCCAGGCTTCAGCCGGTCCCCGTGGCGGAGTGGTTAGCACATCACGCTACGACGCTAGGAGTCTCGGGTTCCAATTCCGGCCTCGGCATGGATGTTTGTGAGTGTCCATTCATCAATTTCATCATGTCATCACTCATCCTCATCGCAATTATCAAACAGTCGTACCAAAGCAAAGTAAAATAAACTAAATCACTCAATTAATCCTTCAGCCTTCACTTTCAATTTGAAATTTCCATGGGCCATCGCGCAGGCAACCCGTGCAACTGAATGGATTTTGAAGTAAGACTTGAAGCTTTTCCTGATGATGAATGATGAATAAATTTTCTCTGGCTATCGACCAGGTCAAATCTGGAACAGTTTCCGAGTTTTCATGTTATGAATGGGGTTTGTTCGTTTGCCGGAACAAATGGTTATCTTCTATACCCTATCCCGGGAATCTGTAGAGCAACGCATAATGGTATAGATAGGAGATAAAGCGAGTGGGCGAAGCAGCTGCTGCAAAGGCAGGCATACTCTATACCGGTTATCTCTGGAGCAAGCGAACGAAAACAAGTCTCTGCGCTAGTAGTGACGGGAGACGACTCCACCAATGAACACGTGAGAGGGAATGGGATTGCGTGGAGGGGAAAAGAGACGTTAGTTCGCAGCTTTCGCAGCAACGTCCTGCTCACTCGCTTCCCTACCGCTCCTCTGTCGATATGCGCGGCCTTGATCTAGAGATAGCCGGGACGCACAATCCCTTTCCCTTGCACGTGTTCTTTGGTCGAGCACTCTCGAGTCAGTACTTGCGCAGAGACTTGATTTCGATTTCTCGCTCCAAAGATTCCTGGGACAGAGTATACAGCCTTCCTGATTAGTGCTGTAAAACAAAAAAAATTAAGTTCATCAATAATGAAGAAACAAAGGAAATGAATGAAATGTGTTCCATAGATGTCGCTGCGTGAACTCGATTACTGTACGTAGAAATCAGCATTAGAGCCACAATTTACGTGTTTTACACAAAGGACATTCCTATTAAGCTTAGTTGTAATGTTAGACAGGAGTTTATGATGAAGTCTCACAAAGAAATGGAATCAAAGAGCGACCCAAATTGTACGCAACAACGTTTCAACATATTCATATATAAAAGCAACACAATCAGCAGAGATGAAAAAGAGGAACGTGCACTGTAGATGTGCAAGTTGTAACGAACGTCGAAACACTACATGAAATTTGACGTAGGAACTGGGTTATTCAGATACATATTTTAAGAGCTCTCTCCGAGTCTTTCGCGAATGCACTCAAAGATATTGTTACGTACCCAATAGGCATAATACATGCAAATTGTCACGGACGTTAAAAAGAGATGGCAATAAGAAACAATATCGCTGGATTATAAATAAATGATAGGGTAAATAGGCATAATAGTAAATGAGAAAGATAAACAATAATAAAATAGATTGTAAAATAAAAAAAGAAAACATATGAAAAATTAATATAGATACCTATGAAAGGAACAATGTACTCATATGCATGTATATACGAAATCTAAAGAAGTGAAAAGATTTATATAAATTTGAGGCTGCGAATAGATTCCTATCTGTGAGCTTATTATAACCCCATTGAGGAAATTTTCATACATCAGTGGCGGCGCGTTCTAGTCGTGAACCACAGCACTTTTTTGGTTCCTCGTCACAATCACGACACCGACTCGGCTGCGCGTTTTCAACCGTTGCACCGAGTCTACACTTTTGGTCGCAATTAGTAGTGGCGGCGCGTTTTAATCGACGCCCCAAGGAGGGTTACTAGATTATTGATTGGAGTTGATATTAGAAGTCCAAACAGGTTAATCTTTTTGGAACTTAGTGAAAAGTTGACACGTACGTATATACGAGGAAAGAACAATTGTTAAAGCTAAGGATCCGCGATCAATGAACATACGAGTATGAGAAGATAGATCCAGAAGGAGGCACAAGTCCAGAAGGAATTCCAGAACCCGAGGGAAATTCAGATTCAGCATGAAGTCTAGAAGGAAGTCCATCCATATCTATCCAGAAGGAAGTCCGAGTTCAGAAAGAAGCCACACCCGAGTATAAAGGAAAGAAAACTGACAGATTGTGAATGTGGACGTGATTATAAAGGAATAAGAACTGGAACTCGAATTATTAAAATAAAGCAAAATTCCGATTACATATATATTAATATATACTCAGGTGTTCTCAACTATAATGTTAATGTAAAAAGAAAGATACAATACAATTTTTTAACTGTCTCCATTGGAAGCTTCACTGTTTGGTTTTCTCTCTAAAAAAGAACCCAACCATGTAGATATTAGACGTGGCATAAAAAATTTAGCACCCTAGGGAGGTAGCTATATTTAAAATTCCAAAATTCCACTAGTAGATTATGAGATAAGACCTTCACTTTACAATTTTCTCATGTTTGGACATTTTTGGCTTTGTTTAGTTTTGTCACGTTGTGTCGCCCCTGTCAACACATGTTTCTTCAAGCAAAGAAAACTATTCAATCCATATTGTATTAATCTATGTTGGAATCTTTTCTTTAAAAATGTGTTATTGTTAATGTTACAATGGGTAATGAATTGTTTAACTTAAATCAGGAAAAAATGTTGAAACTATAGAAATACTAAACAACTATGTAGTAACCTTGGTAAATTGTAAACAATGTTATGATATAAAAGAGCTAGATTTTTGTAAGTCTACGGGACATTCTCCTGGTTGCCGAAAGGCTGATGGTTCAGGGGACGTTGGGGAATATCTTGCTTCAATCTTCGGGTTGGCTGGTGTACTTGTACTCCATTTTGGCAGATATTCTACAAACCCAACTCTGAATAAGGTGTTCTCCTGCATCATCAAAAGACCAGGGTTATAAACTTCGGTATAACTAATAGGTTTAGGCCTACAAGTTATACCGGGTGAATTGTCTGTTTGAAAAAGTGTTTGTATAACATCGGAAGTATAAATAAATCTTCGAGTAAAAGATCTTAAGGATCTTTCATTTCAAACCTACATAGGTGATAATTAAAAATAAATCCTACACCACAGACCTCGCAAGGGCTTGGTCCTACCAACCCTTAGAAGCCTTTGAGAAGTCCGATAAAAGGGTTATAACCAGACTAACATAAAGCCCTACAGGCAGAAGGTGCGTGTCAGTGATTTTTGGCGACCGTGACAGGACCATCGAAGCAACCACCTGTGGATCTTCGTGGCCCAGCAGAAGAAGAAGAAGCCTGTTCCAGAAACAGAAGAAGAAGCCTATTCCAGAAACAGAAGAAGCAAAGATGATAGGTTCCCAGAGACCTTTGACCAGACAGCAAAAGGAGAGGCTCGTTTGCTGTACGAATGAAGAAAAGAAGGAGGAAACCTTATTACCATGCTCCGGCTGCAACAGATACGTTCATGAAAGTTGCGCACATAAAACCCCAGGATCTGACGTAGCAGCGGAGGTAGACGTTAAATGTAGACAGTGTGTGGAAAAACAAGTTACGCCAACCCCAACAGATGATAGTTGGAGGGAAATGATCATCTCCTTTATGACTGATTTCAAGAAAGAGAAGGAAGAAGAAAAAAGCAAAGATTAAAAGAAAAGGAATAAGAAAAAGAGCAAAGATTAAAGGACAAGGAAGAAAATGACCAAAAGTTCGCACGTTTGATTGAAACCTTGGGTGAAAGAGATGCTGAACAGAAAGCAGAAAGAGAAAGGGAACGAGAAATGAGTAAGAAAATGTTTGAAGATTTTAAAATAAATTTAGGAAAAGAAATATCCGAAGCGATAGCTGAAATCAGAAAAGAGAGACGAAAAATATGAAGAACTAGTGGAAAGAAGGAGAGAAGATCGGCAGATAGATGATGACCGTCTTAAACAGCTACAAGAAAGTTTGAACCAAGAAATGACTGAGCTGAAGGAAAGTCAGAGGGAAATATCTGTAAATTTGGAAGGTGAAATAAGAAAAACGAATGAGGCCCAAACACAACAAGTGGAAATTATAAAAACGTTAAACTCAAAGTTGGAGACCTTACAGCTAGGCAAGAAAAATAGGAATGAAGAGATGGAAACTCTGCCAAAGAAGATATGTATAAGAACCTCTTGCTCCTCTCATTCTTCCAGTTCCGAATCTTCCGAACATTCTGAACCATGCCAAAGAAAAAAACGAAAAAGGAGTGACAGAATGAGACGAACTAGAGACTACTCTACGGAAAAAATGGTAGAAGATAATTCCTACTTAAACCATTCATCCAATCGGATTCTCCGAATGTCTGACGTCAATTCCCTCACCAAGTTTAATGGAGAAATAAATTCAGTATCTGCTGAGAGGTACCTGGAAGAGATAAATACTTATATGGATTTAATGAAAATGCCCATGATGTATCGACTAAAAGTCCTCCCTTCGCTAATGGTGGGTAAAGCCAAGGCTTGGTTTATGGCAAACGAAAAGAGATGGAAAACTTTTGAACATTTCCGCTCTGCATTTAGAAAGCAATACGCATCACCTGAAGCAAAACAGAGGGAAATGAATACCCTGAGGAATAAACATTATAGCAAAGGTGCAGGGTTATCATTGGAAGAATATTGCTGGGAGGTATATGCAGCATACTGCAATCTGACGGAAACCATCAACCAATGAGAAGTGCTGAACTTAATCATTGGCCAATTACCTTCACGAGTGCGACAACTGGTACTAACTCGAGATCCCGCCAACATAGACCAACTCACGAATTTCCTGGGAAAGTTCGAAGCGTCTGAACAAATGGAAGGATGGAAAGCCGATCACCAACGAACTGATGAACGGAGGAATCCTCAACCTCGAATCAGGAATCTAGAGCTATCCCGGAGGAATGGAGGAGAAGAAGATAAGAGGCCCACACCGATCAACCAAAGGTTTAATGGAAATCTAAGATTCCAAAGGAAGGATTCCTATAGAAGGACATTCTGGAATAAGAACCAGAATCAAAGAAACTGGAACCAGTCTCGTAAGAAAGAGTGTGGAATACAGACTGACGAAATTCCAGAAGACTGTGCTTTGAACACTAGAGCACCTGTGTGGGAAATTCCCTCCGCTATTAAAGCTCCTTCTTGGGATATTCCCTCTACCAGTCGAGCAAATTTAAACCAGAGGTCGTTGTAGATGAAGCTCTCTCCCTTCTACAACGCGACACAATCTTGATGTTTGTGAGAGCGAAGAAGACAAACTAATTACTAATGAAAATTTAGATGTTTTATATCTAGATCTAAATTCTTGTCCAAATTTTGAAGAAGATAAATTGTTTAATGTTTTCGAAGTAACTGGAAATTGCAGCAAGAAGCCAGAAATTCTAATAGAAGTTTTAGGATTAGAAATAAGATGTACCTTGGATAGAGGAAGTGAATGCACCGTCATGAATTATAATGTTTGGGTAAAGCTCCGAGAGAGATTACCAGGCTTGAAATTGCAAAGATGTCCAGGTATAAGGTTAAAAGATTTTGTTGGACATGAGAGGTCCCGAATTGTGGGATACCGAACCATTCTTTTTGAAATTGCAGGACACACTTTTGAAGATAAAGTCTATGTGGTAAAGAATTTAGAAGCCGATTTGTTGTTCGGATATCCTTTCTTCCAAAGATACAAAGTCAATTTAGATGCAGGTGCAAACAAATTATATTTAACGGTGAAGGGACAAGTCGTTGAAGAAAGTTTGATTCCAGATGACCAGGAAGATAGTTTTGAAGCAATTAATGGTAAGACTTCGTGTGTTAAACTATCGATGGCTCTACAATAAGTCCGCTGCCGAGGAAGATATAAGAAAGAAGGATTTCGCCCCAGGGTTGCCGAATCAAGAAGATGAGGAGGAACTACACTGCCCTTTATTTTCTGACAAACAGGGACTTGAAAATACTTCAATCTACGAGCTAATTTCAGAACAACCTGTATTTTCTTTACAAAATCCATCTCCCATTCAAAAAGAGGACAATCTAGAAGAAGAACTAAATGGATGGAAGACCTGGCTAATTGACGTCAAGAAGTTTTACGAAGGAGTGTGTTAAACAAGATGTAAAACCATTTCCTGTTTTCTCCAGAAGCTACATGCAAATGAAGAATGAAGTCCAAGAAGACGATCCCAAATGAAACATCGCCTCACATCATGAAGAAGAAGTGAAAGAAAAATGAAAATATACAAAAAAGGGAGAAAAAGTTATAAAACAAAATTAAATAACGTTCACTTATATTTAATTTTATTTTCTTGTGGGGGAACGCTATGTGTCGCTCCTGTCAACACATGTTTCTTCAAGCAAAGAAAACTATTCAATCCATATTGTATTAATCTATGTTGGAATCTTTTCTTTAAAAATGTGTTATTGTTAATGTTACAATGGGTAATGAATTGTTTAACTTAAATCAGGAAAAAATGTTGAAACTATAGAAATACTAAACAACTATGTAGTAACCTTGGTAAGTTGTAAACAATGTTATGATATAAAAGAGCTAGATTTTTGTAAGTCTACGGGACATTCTCCTGGTTGCCGAAAGGCTGATGGTTCAGGGGACGTTGGGGAATATCTTGCTTCAATCTTCGGGTTGGCTGGTGTACTTGTACTCCATTTTGGCAGATATTCTACAAACCCAACTCTGAATAAGGCGTTCTCCTGCATCATCAAAAGACCAGGGTTATAAACTTCGGTATAACTAATAGGTTTAGGCCTACAAGTTATACCGGGTGAATTGTCTGTTTGAAAAAGTGTTTGTATAACATCGGAAGTATAAATAAATCTTCGAGTAAAAGATCTTAAGGATCTTTCATTTCAAACCTACATAGGTGATAATTAAAAATAAATCCTACACCACAGACCTCGCAAGGGCTTGGTCCTACCAACCCTTAGAAGCCTTTGAGAAGTCCGATAAAAGGGTTATAACCAGACTAACATAAAGCCCTACAGGCAGAAGGTGCATGTCAACGTGTTCTGTTGATCTTTGAAAGTTTGTTCTTCATAGCTTTCTTTCACACTCCTCAAACTCACACTGGCACTGTTTTTCTGTCACATAGTACTTTTCTTAATGATCATCAATTTTATTCTTGCTTTAAGCATCTTGTATGTTTATTTCCTGTGGATATGTTCCCTAAATATTTGACTGAGTATTAATTATGCATTGTAGCAACATTAACGACTGCCTCGATTGGTACGTATTTGATTCAAGTTATCTTGTTTGTGATTCTTGGTCTGAATCGCATCGATCGCATAGATGTTCCAAAATTTTTAATCTCTAAAATATTTCGTATTAGTATCATTGATTCACGTCGTCGAGATTAAATTTCTCATCGAAAGATTTCCAGTGAAGTTAGAAATTGAATACGAAGCAACTTGTTTCAATAAAATTGTTGATTTGTTCTGAAATTCGGAAAATCACGGAGGCAGTAAATTCAGTCGTAAATTGATAGAGGGAAAATATGTTTCTTTTCTGTGATTTTTTTCAGTACAGTGATGGTTACAAATAAAAATTACAGGACAACTACAGTCCCACTATTTATTGCCTTTTGATTGAATTGGAATAAAGAAAGTCTAAACAATCTGAGTGTTTTGAAATTGATGGAATTGTAAATGCATTTGATTTGTATCGTGAGGGAAATTTAATTCCTTTCACCAAAGGAAACATACCTAATTGCAATGGTGTGTAATGAAACAAATAATACGCTGCACTCAAGCGATTCTATTCAAGTTTATTTACTCTGTGAATGCGTTCAGCAAAATCAGTCTCGAAGGTTTGATATCACTTTCAAACATAAAGCTCAATAAAATTAACAGCAGAATCAGTATTGAAATATCAGGTAAAAACAAAAGCATTTGATTTGATTTGATTTGATTTATTTTATTTTGCTTTTCTCTCACTTTTGGCTAACACGAAGATGTGGATGAGTTACGATATAAGGAAATTGATGAAGGGCACTCACAAGGAACGCCCATGCTTAGCTAAGTTGGTGAAATGATTTATTTTTAAATACAGTTATTTACCTGAAACAGTGTAAAATTGTACTAGAGCAGGGTAAATATAATTTTAGTAGTGATCCCTGCTCCGCTATTTCCATCTGATACTCAATCGAACATAATTTAAGGGTGCATATTTCAAAAGTACTATGAAGAATAAACGGTCCCTCTGTCGCCTCTGCTTACATGGCTGAGAATCAAACAGAAGCTAACCTCAACACTGAAAATACACAACAGACATACGGCATCGTCTCAGTATTGTGTGGAGAAAGCGAACGAAAAAAGTCCTCTCCGAAAGTACTGACTCGATGCTTCAACCAATGACCGCCTGAGAAGGAAAAGGATTACATGAGGAGGAAACGCGACCGCAGCTACAATCCGTTTCCAGCAGCGTGCACGGCTTTGCTCCGCCCACTCGCTTTCTCTCCTCCTCTACCGTTATGCGTGCAGTTGCTCCTCAGGTTCTTGGGAGGGAGAATAGATGAGAGAGATTCTGGGCTTAAGAAAACTGTAAATTGAAACGATTCTCCAAACTCAGATGCTTTCAGCACTGCATACTGCAATGTGAAGAAGATGTAAAACAAATGCAATACATCAGGAGGTTGTTGTTCCATGATGATTTCGCTATATAGGTGGAGTTACTGCCATTTTTGAACCAGTTAAAGGCAAGTTCCCAAGTTGGAAACAGGGGAATAAAGAGTGTGTTGAGGATGTTGGTTTAAGGTTTCAACGCCCCTCCACGAAAATAATAGTGTTAATAATAAAGCATGAAAAATTAACATTTTTCTCGTAGATAGAACTGTCCGACAGAGTTTCTAGTTCATATGATATACGAGAAATGGGCAAACTTTTATTGAATTGGAGAGAAGTGGACGTAAATCATTTCCTGAATTTGCTCATAAAACTTGAAAAAAAAATTGTCGATTATGACATTTCGATATGCCTATTTCCTTTAAATCACAAAGCTCTGTCAGCAATTTCTCGACGATTTGCCGTATTTTTATCTGCTTACCAGTGAAGACGCCAAGGGGAAAGGGACCCCAGAAAAAAATGGTGTAGATCACTGCCGCACGTAGGATTTTTTCGGCGGGGGGGCTGGACTTGTAGAATGGATGATGCATAGCTGCGTTCAGTGGTGCAGGAACGTTTTTCATGTCAATACTATATCCCCCTTTACTATATCATGTGTGACATGGGGAATTCCATTCCAGCTCACACGGATTTACTGTATTTTAATGGAAAGTTTACATAAATAAATTACATTTCTTTATTTTTTTTAGAATTTATGGTTATTTTAAAATCAAATTCCGAAAAATTGCATTATTGTTTAATATTATTATTATTATCTTCATAGGATTACAAATAAGCCATATAATGTCTCATTTAATATAAATAATGGCTTGATGCCCTATATACAAAGCTCTGGACCTCATTCTGGGCTTACTTTGAATGTGATGGAACAGAAAATCATAGGTTTATCATGTGGAAGTAGCAATCAAACATGCCTCTATTTATTTTAATGCAGAGTGCGATTTGAAGGGGCGATAGGATGGATTCTTCCCTCTCTGTCTTGAACAATGAAACCTCGTGCTGTGAGTGACGCATCTTAACCAGGGAAAATTTTATCTAACCCACATGTATGCGTCACTAGTTATTTTCGCATTACAAAGAAAATCCAACATTTCTACCTCACTCAAAGATAATGTAAATTCAATCGAAATCGAACAAATATCTAGAGCTGAATGTAAATGCAGTTTCAATGTCATGAATCTAACCTTTGCTGGTAAGATAAATCATTTATAATTTGCAACACTTTTAGAATGCACTCGACCTTAAATGTAGCTATTAACATTTTCAAGTTAATTGTAGTTTTGTTAACCTCCAGAGACCAGAGAAGCAAAGTAATGAGGGACTTCTGTAATTTTGCGATTGTAACAGTTATTTAGCAAAATTGTGTTGGACGCTCTTTTTATAGGATAGAAACTTTCAATTCTGGCTGATCCTCCCTTCAAACTAGGTTCCAACTTATGCCCATGAGCGACATTCAAGCGTATCTCCTATATGTCCCAAAAGCTGTGCACTGAAGCAGAAAATTTCAGTCCTTTGTATTCTCGCCATCCAAAGAGGAAAAGTACGTTATTTTTAGCTGAAAAGCCCCTATTGTGTTGGAAGCCTTAGCAATGACGCCTTCTCCTTTTAATATTAAGAAGACAACAGTTGTTGAAAGGCACTAATTTTACCAACACTAGACGGCGCATATTGTTACAATATAACTAGTGTGACCAGGCGTTCTGATGTTCGCAGGACAGTCCTTGTTTTTTAATACCATGTGCTGCGGTCTGCGATGCTACTCCAAAAAAGCGAAATATTTTTTTTTTCAACAGCGTCCTGCGAAATCTCCTGCAAATTGTTTACCTCAATAAAGCCCTCAAATACACAATAAACGTTTTTACATATATTGGTGGCATACATACATGTACACTGTACAAACTCACACACACACGCGTGTATGTGTTTATACAAGATCATGTACACAAAGAAATAGTCGCATATCTAAAATTTTTCATTCTCGGTTCGCTTGCATTTAGGCCTGCTCTAAAGTTTATATTGCTTAAAAACAGATACTGCATTCGATTTGTTCATGTGATATTTGATGTATTGGGGGCGAATGAAGTGGTTATGGAGGAATATACTACAGACTCGCGCACTTTCGACGTGGCCTTTGGTCACGTCTTGTGCACTCACATACGTGACCCTCGGCAACGTTTTGGGTGCCTCAATGCTCTTAATGCCTTTGAAAATATCGGAGTGAATTATTGAAGGAAGGAAAACGAGTAAGAATGTTCGCTTATTTGAAAAGTTTTGAACGTAACGTTATGTGTGTCCAATATCGTACAAATATTCAAAATATTATTGTCTGTTTCTTAATAATAAAGTGAGTAAGCAATAACCGTTTCAAGATAGTTAGTTAGATTTCTTGTATAATCGAATTCAATAGTGATATTAAATTGGAAAAGAAATGTCTACGTCTTTTGTCATTTTCACATTTGTAAACTTACTAGTTGAAAAATAATTGTTTTTCATAATTCCCATCAAATTCCTACCTCTCCTCTGTAATAAATTCTGATGCTAATGTTTTGAAATTCGAAAAGTCTAGCATAATTCCATACAGTAGTTTTCGGAGTGAAAGTAAACTTTCTTCAAGTTCCCTAGCAACGTTCGTTTCCATGGACAACAACAAACACGGCAAGCTCTAAAGAATTGTTTGTTATTATACCCCTAACATTTAGTTAAATGAAGCACGATGTAGATATTTTGGCATTGAGTATAACAATGTATAGGTAATTGTATCTGGACTGAATCATCTTCTTATGTAGATGTCACACTTGTTTGAGGCACCTTTTCGAACCAGGAGTTGTTTCATCTGTGTGTGATTTCTGAGAAATATAATGTAGCTAGGCAATTAAGAATTTGGGGATTGAGTCTGCGGTTACAGATATGATTGGGTAAGTGATTCGATGCAAAGATAATTTTGTGTTTAAAGTTATAATTTGAGACTTTGTAGTTTTCTGTTTGAATATTAGCGTCGTTTTAAAAATATGTGCGGCAATGTGAACATTGATAAAAAAATCTTAAGTCTGTAAAGCCAAATTTGCTGGTGTACAAAACCAGATGAATCCAACATGGACACGGACATTAGTGCCATGGAACTTTCCAGAAACGTGGAAATCATAACTCCTGTAGAATTTAATAAGATGAATTCTGAGTGTAATAATATAGATTACACCAAACAAATTAGTAAATGAAGTTCCAAAAAAGTTTATGAGCAGATGTATTGAAGTACAGAAGTATTAATTTAGGTCCGTATGAAATATTTGTGAAATCTAAACATCAGGATGCCTCAGGGGGAAATGGCAAAGGAAATATTGGTCAACTGCACATTTTAAAATTAGGCCAAATAGTCAGCAATGAAAATATTACAGGTTTGAAAGAGATAGATAGCCTTGGGAAAAATATAGCTAGACTTACATTTACGACATATAATTATGCAAATTATTTCCTTTCGAATCCATTACTGTTACAGAATAATTGGGAAGATTTTGTTCCATCACACAGAGTACGAAGAATGGGAATTGTGAAAGGTGTACATCAGTCAATAAGTGAAGATGAAATTTTGCAAAATATAAATTCATCAACAGCCAAAGTAATCAAAGTAAAACGCATTGTGAAGTATAAGTACGAGGAGGGTACTCGCGTTGCTGTTCCAACTCGAACGGTAATTGTAACATTCGACTCACAATCCTTACCACAATATGTCACACTGTTTTACAAAAAGTTTGATATTGATAAACAGTGCACTAATTGTTTTTAATATGGGCACTTCAGGGCTAATTGCAAAAGTAAATAAAAATGCAAACGCTGTGGTGAGAATCACGAATCGTTCTCCTGCACAAATAAGATCAAGGGTTTCCATTGTAATCAGGAGCACACTGCAATTGACAAAAACTGTCCTCAAAAACAACGCCAAAAGAAAATAATCAGAATGTTACGTTTTAAGAAGCTATGAAGAAAGTCCCAATAATTAACAATATGTATGGATATGAACCGATATTTACTGGCCATGTTCAGGAAATAGAAAAAACAGTAATGCCATTTACATATGCTTCGTTATCTAACAATTCGAGTAACACCTCATATCATAATAATGCAATACAAAATCAATACAGTGTATCTAATAAAAGGCCATTGTACAGTTCAAAGAAAGCTGGAAAATATTTGGAAGAGATTTGAGTCTTCTCAAGGAAAACGCCAGAAACCTTCTCAAACATTGATACCATTTGGACAAAATTAATATAAAAAGAGAATGACAAACCCTGATTACTCTTGTCAGGATCTCGAAAAGACAATGCTCCGGATTTGTCGACAACATGCCAACAAAATAAATTATTTGTTCTTGGAGAGGCGGCTCAGGCTATCCAGCCAAATCGGGCACAAGAACAAAATTCTACAAAATTCCTAAATAATTTTTCATTATTTATAGAACAATTATGTAGCCTAGCAGGGACTTCGACACTGAACGTTAACCAGGACTGGACTTGCATTGCTACAAGTATTTTACAATACTTATTTCAACAACCAGCATGCCAGACAAAGTCTTGAAGATATTACAATGGAATATATGAAGTTTAATTCCCCATAGACATAATTTACAACATGTTTTATCTTATTGTTCTGCAGATGTCCTTCTAATACAAGAAACGTGGTTGAAAACTGACTCAACATTGAAGTTTAAAGGTTACAATTGGATAAGAGATGATCGTTTAGATGGATATGGTGGTTCAGCTATAGGTGTTAAAAGAAATATACAGTATGACATTATTTTGTTTCAAACTATAAACACTCGAATTCAGATTACAGGTGTTCGGATTGCTGATATATCTTGTGTATCAATTTTCTGCCCCCCCACAGTGCGCCTCCCTATTTCAGTGTGGCAGAATATCGTTGTGCAGCTTCCACCAAGCACTTCATTTGTGCTGGCAGGGGACATTAATGCACACCACACTATGTGGGGCTGTTCTTTAACTGATCGATCTGGTACAGATTTGTATAATTACTTGCAAGATTCCTCAGCTGTATTACTCAACGACGGAACACCTACAATACAATAATCTCAAGACCTAATGAACAGCCGAGAGCTCCAGACATAACTATTACCTCAAATGATATAGCTTCAAAAATCCATTGGAGGGTAGTAGAGAAATGTTACAACAGTAATCACATGCCAATTATGATAACCTTTCAGCATAATAAAAATATAACGTAGTTTACTATGCGCTCTGAACACAACAATAGTCAATATATTTCAAGAAGGGTTGAATGGCAGAAATTCTCCGGAAATGTAAACAATGCAATAAAGAATGAATTGTTGAAACAATAAGTATCGTATGACACATTGGTATCTCTCATTCGACAGGAACAAATAAATGCAACACTATCTAATTTTGGATCTAGAAGAAAAGTGTCTCCGTGGTGGACAAAGGGTTGCCAGAAATGGGTAAACGAACGACAAAAAGCATACATAAATTATAAGAAGAATCCTACCATCAATCGTTTTATTAGATATAAATAAATTGCAGCAAAAACTCAGAGGTTCCTAAATAAATCAAAATCATACTTTTGGAAGTCATTTTGCTCTACATTAACTAAAGATTCTTCTATTTCAATGACTTGGAAATACATAATAAGACGTATCTCCAATAATAACACTTGTCATTATTTTGGAGGAGATATCAATTCAGCCTGGATAAAAGAATTTTACCGCAAGTTGACACCAGATACGGTTGAAACTAATCTTTGTTAATTGTTAAACTCTATGAAATTTCCAGAAACATCCACGTTACAATCAGAGGCCTGCACAAGACCTGGAGCAGACCCGTTCGCGAGACATCGCTCCTGAAATGCCATGTAACCTGCGCAACACCCTCGCTTGAGCAGCTTGTCTGACCACCTGCCCAGATCGTTCCTGGCAGGCATTGTAGACCCGCCGGGTACCCGCAGTCTTACGATACCTAGTAGGTCTCAGTTCGTTCTTTCCATCAACTGCAGACCCCTCCCTCTGCATGACGTAGTTGCTTCGAGTAGAAACTGCACCGGGCCCACACCGTTCTGCAGTGTTGCCAACTGCAATAGATTTGCACTACTTAAAAAAGGGAACTCGAAGCTTCGTAAGCCACATCACCAATGAAATGAGATTTACGAATGTTGCTACCCCCCCCCCACACACACACATTGAAATAGGTTTTCCGTGGCACAGGATCCATAAGTATATGTCGTAAATAACCAATATACGTATATATAGTGATATAGGGCAGGACTGAAACATGTCACGTTCGACGCTGAAGTCGCGAGTCAAACAACACACTGTTCTACTGCGAACACCAGCGCCGTAGCCAGCCAGGGGCATTGCCGTTACCCTCGTTTGGGGGGGGGGGGGCAAATACTTGGATAAACGTAACAACAACAACAATCGCAATAATAGTAATAAAGTAGCATGAAAGGCATTATTATCCTCATAAATCACGCAAAAAGGGGGTAGAAATCGGTTCTCACGCATTTGTGTTGAAACAGAGGATTAGAAATATTTTTTTTCAACACGTCAATTTCACGTTAGCTAATAATGGAAAACAAGCACACAAACTATTTTTGAAAGAAAGAAAGTGCATGATAAATGCATTCCGAATGTACATACATATGGCATGTAAAATTTCCATGTACAATATTTTCTTTTCACATGGAGCGACGTATTACATAATTAATTCATCCAACTCGTAACAAACCAACATTAATAGCAAATAATATCACGGGCCGCCATAGCATTCTCTGTTTTAAAACTTTTCTCACTTAGATCGTTCGGCGCTCAGGGCCGACTCCCGCTACCCCTTTGCTACGGCATTGAACTTGATGAGACTTGTACTTTAATGTTTGACCCCCACCCTGACCCCTCCGCTAGACAATTTCCGTCCAAGTTTGTGAGCAATGCACCCTGCCCCCTCTGGTTGCGCCACTGCGTGCCTGGTTAAGGCACCATGCAATGAAAAACAATTAGTTTTCAGTGAGGAGATTTTTGTTTGCTCGATCATTCATTTAGATAAATGAAACTGTAATATTGCGTGCATTTCCTGGCAATAAGATAAAAACTGCTTACGCTGAACTGAAATCGCTAAGTATATAAATTCTCCTTGGAGAAGAAGCTCCTCCTAGGACTTCGTAGGATTTAGTAGCTACGTAAGTAGGCAACACTGGCTGCAGCCGTCCACGTGGTGATGAAACACCTGGAGCGACACGTTGCCGGAGGGCTGTTTCCTTCCAGCAGGTTTTGCAGGCGCCCGGGTCTTGATGAATGCCCAGGTACCTTGTAAGCGCAGAGCGTCTTGAAGACCAAGAACCCGGGTAGAGACGCAAGTCGACTCGTTGCCGTGGGCAGGCGACCAGGTAAACCTGTTATCGCGTGCAAGCGGGCAGTGGGTAGGTAAAAGGCACACTATGCTGGCCTCTAGTTACAATCGCTATTCACTATGGATGAATTAGAATATGTTGTTCATAAACGAAAGAAAACGTCTCCGGGTTTAGATGGTATTACATAAGAATGTATTCAACACTGGCCTTTGAATGGATATGAAATTTTACTAAATACATACAATTCAATATGGAACAGTGGAGAAATTCCATCACAGTGGAAAGAAGTGGCGATAATACCCATATTAAAAAAAATGTAAACGATCAGTAATACATACGAATTATAGACCTATTGCCATGCCATCATGCCTTGATAAATTATATGAACATTTAATAATGAACAGACTCACATGGTGGGTCGAATATAATCATAAATTACCGAAACATCAGATGGGATTTAGGAAAGGAACTGGAACAGTAGATGTACTAGCGACAATAATTTTAGATATATGGCTATCTTTCATACGGCGGAAATTTTGTATCGTAGTTTTTCTCGATCTAAGTAGCGCCTATGATTCGGTCCTTCCATATATACTGATACAAAAATTGGAGAAAATGAACGTTTCACGTAATTTTATAAAAAAGTATTCTTACATTCACTGGGTAACAGGCAAAAAATCGTCCAGGGTTTCTCAGCTGAATTAGACTAATTTTGATGCCCTGAGTCCGAAAATGACCTTGGTTTTGCTCAATCAGGTCAACCTTTTGAGCTACAGCAGGGGTCGAAGTGTCCTATATTTTTTAATTACTTTCACACCACTTAATTTATATATATATTTTATAATATTATAATATAATATATTTTAATTACTTTCACACCACTTAATTTATATATATATATTATAATAATATAATATTATTTATTACTTTCAGATGGCTTCGGCGCGACGTTCATGCAGGAATAATCCTGACGTTTTCTGCTACATCTGCGGAGAATACACGCTGTCAGCGGACAGGAAGAACATCACAAGATTCGTGAAGCACGCATACCAGGCGTACTTTAAAGTCAAGCTAGGTGACCAAGATAAGTCCTGGGCACCGCACACGGTGTGCAAGACGTGCGTGGAATACCTCAGGCGGTGGACTAAGGGCGCCAAAACTTCACTGAAGTTTGGGATTCCGATGGTTTGGAGGGAGCCGCTTGACCATGCATCGGATTGTTACTTCTGCGCCATCAATACTACTGGCATCAACCGGAAGAATCGGCACATCCTCCAGTACCCCGACCTTCCATCTGCCCGCCGTCCAGTTGCTCACTGCGAAGAAATACCTGTACCAGCGTTCCCACAGCTTCCTCACACCGACGACGAGGCCACCACTTCAGACGACGTAGGAGATACAGAACAGGAGTATGAAACACAAGATGGTCCGCAGCCCTTTTCACAATGTGAGCTGAATGATCTGGTTCGGGATCTCAGCTTGTCGAAGACTTCCTCCGAGCTGTTGGCCTCCAGACTCAAAGAGAAAAATTTACTTGGCGAGGACGCGCGTATCACTTTCCAGGAGGAAGACCTCGTGTACTGCCGAGATGTCGCCGGTCTTCTTCATAAACTCGGCACTCCTACATACGATCCGACAGATTGGCGACTCTTCATTGACAGCTGCAAGCGCTCTTTGAAGTGTGTGCTCCTCCACAACGGGAACCAGTTCGCCTCAATCCCTCTTGCGCACTCCACAACTATCAAAGAGAAATATGAAGCAGTGAAGTATGTGCTTGACAAAATCCAATATAAGCAGCACCAATGGATGATCTGCGTCGACTTCAAGATGGTGAACTTTCTACTAGGTCAGCAGTCCGGGTTCACGAAGTACCCATGCTTTATATGTATGTGGGACAGTCGAGACAGAGTCCAGCACTATGTAAAGAAAGAGTGGCCGGCGCGAGAGCAGTTAGTACCTGGGGCGAGAAACATCATAAACGAACCTCTTGTTGACCGGGAGAAGATATTGATCCCACCGCTACACATGAAGCTTGGGTTAATGAAACAGTTCACGCGCGCTCTGGACAAGGATGGGAGGTGCTTCAACTACATGTGCCGAGCATTTCCTCGACTGACCATTGAGAAGCTCAAGGCCGGCATTTTTGATGGCCCACAGATACGGCAGCTCATACAGGACACTGAGTTCCAAAACTCCATGAACACGCTTGAGTGCGCCGCCTGGAAATCGTTTGTGCAGGTGGTGAACAACTTCCTGGGGAACACGAAGGCACCAAACCACGCCACACTCATCAGCAGCATGATAGAGGCCTTCCAAAAACTCGGGTGTTTGATGAGTATAAAGATGCACTTCCTGTTCTCACACATGGACTGGTTTCCTGAAAACCTTGGGGCGATGAGCGACGAGCAGGGAGAAAGGTTCCATCAGGACATGCGCCAAATGGAGGAGAGGTACCAGGGGAGGTGGGACGCAGTCATGCTGGCGGACTACTGCTGGTCGCTGAAGAGAGACAACCCAGCAGCTGCTCACACACGAAAATCGAAGAAACGCCGAAATCTGCCTTGAACTCTGAACTTTTGTGTCATGTAACGCTCATTCTTATTATATTATGATTATGCTTATCAAATTTAATGTAGTAAATAAATAATGAATTAATTTGGATACGTTGACTTTTATTTCTTGAGGGAAACGGAAAAAATTGTCAGGGGTTTATCAGCAGAAATTAGATTTTCTTACGAAAAACAGATTTTTTTGAAATTTCTGTAGAAAAAAATCCTGACCTGATTGAGCAAAACCAAGGTCATTTTCGGACTCAGGGCATCAAAATTAGTCTAATTCAGCTGAAAAACCCTAGACGATTTTCCAAATATTTTTTTTTGTTGCCCAGTGTTATTATTGGCACGTAAATTGTACATTCGATGTGGAGGACAGTTATCCACCGCACGTTCTACACATAAAGGTCTACCACAAGACGCAGTGCTGAGTCCCATGCTAGTTAATAGGTACACGGCAGATTTAGGTTAAAAAATTCTTCAACACACTCGTCTATTACAATATGCAGATGACATTGTTATATACACTAGTAGCAAAAATATTCAAGCAGGGGCTCAAAAAATTCAAAAATCTCTGGGTGAATTATCATCATGGTGTGATATCAATGGACTTGAAGTAAATCCAGATAAATCTTCGGTGGTAGTTTTTAATAAGAAGAGATCACATTCATGCATATCAATAAATATAAACGGAAAAACTATTAGTCAACAAAGAAGTCATAAATTTTTGGAACTTATATGAGATGAAAAACTTAAATGGAAGTCACAAGTAGAACTGGCACAATATAAGGGATTTCAAGTATTTAACATAATAAAAATGTTGACAGTTAAGAAAAAGTGAGGTGCTGATCCCAAATTATTACATCAGGTCCATAAACAGATGCTAAACTCAAGACTAGAGTATGGTCCCTTTATGTACAATGATAATCTAAGTTGGATTTTTAACACACTATCTTCTATCCAATATAGCAGTTTATGCAAGATTTATGGCCTTTGGAAAGGAACTCCAAAACAAGCAACTTTCGTAGAAGTGGGAGATCCACGATACAAACTTAGAGTTAAATATCTTGCGAGCAAATTTTTACTTAAGAAAATTACCAAAACGACATCTCCGATCATACCAAAACTTCAATTGTTAGACTCTTTGATGCTGAACAGACGTACAGCAAAATATAAATCCAGATTACCTATACTACTATACTTATAGGGACATTAATAAATTTCAGGTTAATATTATTCGTTTATCTAATGCACCATGCTTCATGACAGACTACTTTAATATTATATCTCCCATGAGGATTCATTTTCCTGCCTACTCAAGTAGAGATTTCAGGAAGACAATCCCTACAATTTCAAATAATATATATCAAGACTACATACAGTCAAAATTACAATGTGAATATCACATATATACCGATGCTTCAAAATCAACATATGGAAAAACAGGAGCAGCATTTTACTGTGATAATTCTGCAGAATTCAAAAGTTTTCCTTTGCCATCGTATCTGTCCATTTACACTGCAGAAGCTTTCGCAATACGACAGACATTGCTTTATATACAAAAGAAGAAGTTAAATTCAGTTCTAATTGCAACCGATTCAGCCTCTGTGCTAAATTCTTTATAGTTTGAATCATGGTCATGTCATACGGAATGGTATATTGTTAACAAAAGAATACTCACACTGAAATTAACGAGATTGGAATATGATATCAAAGGGAACAATATAGCAGATACTTTGACAAAATATGCAGCGAATCAAACAATTCAACGACCGTTTTCAATAAAGTTTCCGTCCATAGTTTTGGAATCACACACTAAAAAAATACTATTTACTGACTGGCAAAGCCTGTGGACAAATTCTGGCACTCAATGCGGTAAGGCGTACTATTCTATATAAGAAAAAATTCCAAAGGAATGTTGGTTTAAACAGATTCAACTCTCCCGGAGTTCCCTCACAACTATAATGCGCTGCAGGTTAAATCACCCTATCGCCGCAACTCACCTTTACAAGAAGAATTTAGTGACTTCACCAGTTTTTTTGTGCAATGGATATACTGCAACTCCGAACCACATTATATTTCAATGTAAACTTTATGAAACTTACAGAGGACCATTTTTACAGGAATTGTACAGGACTGGACATCAAGCACTACTGACACTGCCTTGTTTACTGACTTCACCTTCATTCTCGGTAATCTATATATATTCTTACAAAATATCTTAATACGTCGAATAAAATTCTGTAAAAGTGTAATGAAATTTGGTAACTATTTATTATGAAAGGAATAATTGTGAGTAAAAATTATATGCATACATGCATATAATACCAATTGATAAATTGTTAACTGGTGCATGGATGTTGTCCACAACCAATAAATATTTTATATAAAAAAATTAAGAATTGAAGCAAACAATGTGTGTTGAAAAAATGCCCGAGGCATGCTAAGGACATGAAAAAAATCATTTTCACCCTTAAAAAAGGGCAAAGTGAGAGATGATTTAATTTTCTCGGCCTTCTGGGACAATTTCGTAATTAGGCACTTTTTGGCTCCGAGGCTTCCTTCATGGAGAATATTTATGTCAGTGAGTGAATGAGTGAGTGGTGTGATTGGGGCTATATATATATATTGGACATGGAGAACATTTATGCCAGCGAGTGGTGGGATTGGGGCTATATATACATATTGGATGGGACAAGAGGCTAGTATATTCTCAGTATTGATTAATAATATATTAATATTATTACACAATGTATGGATATTTTACCGGATCGGGAAGTTGTTTCAGCATGATTAATAAAAAAGACGTGTAAGCTAGGAGAATCATACTTGTCTCACTCAACAGCGGGGTCACCGATTTTGGTCGCAGAAACCTCTAGCTGCATGCACTCCTTGCAAGTGATAATTTGTAGGGTTTCAATTGCGTGTCTTCAGTAATGACTAACATTTGTAGGTACAACCAAAAATCTATGTTCAAAGAAAATAACGATTTCATCCTGAAACAAAATAATAATAAGTTTTTGGTTTGCTACAAAGAAGCATTAGTGCAATTATTTATAATAATAAATAATATCGTCGACAGTGCATCCAAAAATCCCAAAGACATGGAAGAAAATGAGAGAAATGGGGTGAGGGAGAAACTAGGTACAATAAAGTAAGTAAGAATACACACACAAAAAATTAGCAAATCAATTAATCATGTGCTTTTTAAAAATCAACAAATACCTGATGGACATTTTGATTATATTCCCACTTTTTCTCAAGTCTCTGCCTGATGTGAAAAATTTGATCTATAGTTGGATCTCTTACGTTTAATTCCACATTGGTATTCACCTATAATTTCATTAGCATATGGGATTAGTCTTGTTAAAAGAATGTTACATAATATTTTATATAATATTGAGGGGAGAGAAATCCCACGGTAATTATTGCAGTTCATTTTATCACCTTTTTCAAACACCAGAACAATGATGGATTCTTTCCACGGCTGAGGGATTTCTTCTTTATTCCATAATGAACAAATAATTTATGAATTTGACATTTTAACGAATTCCCACCATATTAAATCAACTCAGCTGGTATTAAAACAATCCAAGCTGCTTTGTTATTCTTTAGCCTTTTATAGCACCTTTAATTTCAGCCAATTTAGGCTCTCATACTAAAGGTGTGTACTTCATTTACTTCTAATTTATCTCCTACATGAACATTTAAAAGGTCATTAAAGTAGTTCTTTCATCTATTTAAAATATCGCTTGGATCATACAAAAATTCAGCGTTTTTTATCTTCTATCAAGTTTACTTCAGGTTTCCACCCGTTCCAAAATTCATTTACCCCTTTATTTATATTAATATATATATATATATATATATATATATATATATATATATATATATATATGATATTTTTATTTTTGCTGTTTGTTTTAATTTCGTTAATTTTGCTTTTCAAGTAATTTCCTTTTTGCTTCTAAACGTACAGTTAACTTTTCGCCCTTTTCTATTATAATTGTTTAAATTTGTATCATCAGAGTTATATAACCACGTAAATCTAGCCTGAATAATTTTTCTATTAGATTATGACATTCATTATCAAACCACAGTTTACTTTTATTCGTTTATGGTATCCTATACTTTCTTTAGCTGCTGCTTCTATTGCATTACGTATGTGCTCCCAATTCTTATTACCTCTGTTTCATTTATATTTTTATCATAATTTAAATCCTGCAAGATATGGAATCTATTTGACAGTTTAATTGGGTAATATTTCTTTCATCAGCAAATTTTCATGTATTAAATTTTAGAACTTCTAGATTTTGTTGCTTATGATTTATCACTGAGTGTTTTCCTCTTAATTTAGCAGTTAGTAAATATTGGTCACTGGCACAGTCAGCACCTCTATGTGAACGAATGCTAATTATACTAGTATACCTTCTTTTGTCAATTAGAATATGATTTATCTGATTATGAGTTTTACCATCTATATTTATGGATACCATTACGTTTAAATGCGGTACTTTTTAAAATTAAATTTTTTGAGGTTGCAAAATTCTACCATTATCATTACTTAATTCATGAAGACTTTATTTACAAATTGGGGTTTGAATGCCTCTTGTTTACCAATTTGTGCATTAGAGCGGGGTCTCCGAGATACTTATATGCGGGCCTCGCACCAGGTTCCGTCACCAGCTTCCGTGACGTCACAGGACAAGTCAACTATAGTCAATTTATAGCATTTAACAAAGTGCATTATAAGAGTATAATATTTATTTTTCTGACTGAATCGTCCTTTCGTATTCATTCAGAACGTAACTTTCATATCAACAACATTTCAAATGTTATACGGCATTACAAAATACGTGAATAATGTTGATAAAAGTAAAATCCAATTTTTACCATTCTGCATAATGTACCTTCATTTTTCAAATTACCAAGAGCAAAAAATTCGATAGATAGAATTTGATCCTACATTGATACTTACTCTAAATTCGTAAAGAATTATCATCGTTAATATATAATTGCTATTGAATTGTTGTGGAATAAACACTTACGATTCAACTTATGCATGCAAGATAATTTTGTAAAAGTTAGATTGAGGAAAGAGCTTGTAAGATTGGAATTTGATATTAAATAAACTTTCCAATTTTTGAAACTGAATTCTCCTGTGTAACTTGAATACATTTTTAATTTTCTAGAAATCCGGTAAATATTTGGCTGGAGAAGTTTGACTGGTTTGGTTGAAGGTTAAGCTTACAATTTTTTTAAAATCATGTTTCGTATTAAAAATTTTACATCAAAAAGAGAGAAAGTGTACACATGCTAATGCAGCAAACGTACTAGCCTAACCTATTCGAAATACCTTGATGCTAAAAACACTAACCTTAAATGATCTAACAGTAATTAAAGCCTATGGAAATGGATTTATGATCACACGGAAAATGGGAATATTAATGCAAGCGACTTACTTTAATTAAAAAGTCAAACCAAAAAGCAGGAGAACACAATAAACCTCATGATCTATCATCAGAATATTTTTAGAAGAAATTCGTATTCTAAAATCCTTATATCCCTTTTCGGTAGACAAGCTAGATATGGTAAAAATCAAGAGACAAATTGTTTTTCAGGATAAGGTGTAAGTTTTAGGAATATCAGCGTGTATTTCATTCATCCCTAACAAGGACAATTTACTTGTAACTGTACCTGGACATGTATTGAAATCGTACCATGCTGACATATAAGTTCAGATTTATATTGCCCCTTGTACTTCGGATATTTAGAACAGGTTGAGATAAAATCTCGCCCTCCTACTATTATACAGAGTATAAATTTAAATAAAGCAAATAGGTTACATGAAATCACAATGACTGACTGTGCAAGTGTACAAAACGAATCGTTATTCAGATTGTTGATAAACTAGTAAATTTTCACTTTAGCAACTTGTCTACAGATTTTCGTTCTACATTTCCAATTACCTTAAATGCTGGTGACGCAAGTACACATTTTTTAATAGTTCACTAACCACATAGCAATAATCATAAAGATTTATTCCTGTCTTTGACAGAAATAACCGACAAAGAGAAAATATAACATCCATTTCTGAGTACAAAGGTATACAATTATCCACAATGTATATGTGAAATAGGTTATTAGAATTGAACGAAGTCGTAAATTCCATTGATGTTAATGTACGTACATTATATTTCTTTCACGTGATGTATATCATCAAGATCGTAATTTTTGTAAACCGGAACAGCTTGAAGAAGTAAGTGAATACTCCTCTACTGTGCTAGATAGTAAATTACATGTTTATGACGTGACTTTTGAATTTTCAACTAAGAATTTGAGACAACTTATTAGCAATAATACGGACATATGAATAACTATCAACATTTTTTCGTGTTAATTTAAATAATATAATTAGTAGTTACAAGTTCGGCATCTGTGTAATTATTATGACCATACACAAATTCTGAAATGTATTTCGTGCTGGTTGAACACGTTTTTTTTTTTTTTACTAACGTGTAATTAAATGTTGTATTCCATATAAACGCATAAATTTGCTTGTAACTAACTGATCAGGATATAACTATGTTTAATTTGCGATAATGATTATTCTTACTGTGAAATAAATACATTTACAGGAACTCTTTTTTAGAACAACTCGCTCATTCAAATACATGTATTTCGCCAAAACAAACGACTAATCTTTTGACGCCATCAGTCCTTTGACGTCATCAGGTTGCGCCCCGTATCATTACCTTCTCAATCTGAAAGCCTGATGGCTTGCTCCGGTCACGTGACTAAACGTCATCAACTGGAGGCGAGATAGCTGCCATGTTTGATTTGCTTCTTCGGAATCAATGTTGGACCTTTTTAGTGAATATGGAATTGTAATGCAAATTTAAGAACTGTAATCGAGTTTACATCACGTGTAAATATGCTTAAATGTGGAAGAGGTATGGTGTATAAGTCTTGTATACTCAATTGCAGAGGCAATTACAATGAAAAAGGTAAGAGTAACATTCACATTTCTTCAAGATGTTGTTAAAAATGAGAAATTTTTAGGGCAATTCCATGTGATTCAGTCACTACGAAAATATACAAGTAACAAATGTATTATACTAAAAAATAAATAATAGTAATAGTTCATGATGTAAACATTTCATGTGTCCGAAATAGGCATCAAATATACTCGTAAATGTGGACAACATGTCAACATTTTTTTTAGAATTATCAAAATAATTTACCCTGAATTACAAACTTTGGTTAATATTACTTCTACCAAAGCAATTTGTTAGTGTAAATTTTATGCAAGCATTCGATAAATTATTCATATTATTTACACAAATTTTCAGTTTGAAAATGTGCTTAATGAAAGAAAGCTATACAACGGGGCAAAGTTGATACATGTGTACATTTGTTCTTATTTTATCCCGCTTTATGCTTCTTCTTCTAATGGAAGATATGTTGTACATTTAAATACAAAGGTGCGATGTGTAACAAGAACGTCGATGAAATATTCGTGTGTAAAACTATCCAAGAATATATATATTACTTATGTTTCAAATACAAATGTTTTCACACAGAAAGCATTTTGTTACCTAGCTATGTTAATATGAACTACAAATGTTTAAATTTTTTTAACTGTTTCATATGAACTGCTTTTTAATTTTTGTCTTTGTGAAGCTTCAATGTCCGTAACTTTGATTATTAAATCAGTGATAATGTTTATTGTTTCATAATTTATTAACATTCTTCACGATTTTTCTAACGGAATGTAAAAAACAGTGTAAGGAAATATTCCAAATTTTTATTTCCCAAGTGAACGTTAAAATGGAAATATTAATCTGCTTTTTTTCTCAATGAAACTCTTAAGTTATTGTCACAAATCTTACTTACGACAATGAAAAGATTCAATTTGTTTATTATCTTTCGTTCAATAAAGTCGATAGGATCGAAATTACAATGTGACAAATTATTTACGTTTAGTCTTTATACACAGAAATGTAACATTGCCCTTGTACCAATTTCTTTCGCATTTGCTGAGAGGTTATAGAAATTAAGTTTTTGTATTGAGATTGTATAGCTACACAGAATATCAGCATTATCTGGTTGATTAATTTTGGGTAAACTTAAAGACAATTTAATTGATTAGGTAACTTGGAAAGTTTACAGTCAACCTAACATGTTTTTTATTTAATCAATTGATTTTACGTACAAAAGTTCATACAAAAGCGGTTACGAGTTTTACTGTAGCTGACCAATATTACCGATAATATTTTTCAATGATATACAATGTTTAAATATTTCCGACAGGAAGTTTCTAACGGTTTTCAACTCTTTCTTTGTGCTATGGTAGGAATTTTTGTGGTGGCCATAGTGACTTCTTGAATGAAAATTTTGGTGTAAATATTCAATATTATACATTTTTCTTCTAACTAGATTCGTCGGGAGGGTAAATGTCAAAATTTAACTTCATAAGAGGAATAAATATACCTTAATTATCTACGGTAAAATTACGTCAAGGAGTTTACAGCATTAAGACGACTGCCTCCAGATGATGACGTCTTGACTGAGCGCTGTGGCCTGAACCTCAAGATGGTCTTGCCCGTATACGGAGTATACACGAAGTATACGCATCTCGGAGGCGCCGATTAAAGTCACCTAACAGAATTTTCATATTGTACTGGGAAAATTTATGAAAGACCTGTTCTAACACTTCATAAATATCATCTTTGGTATTATCATCCTTATCATGCTCATCTAATAAATTATATGTATTTGAAAACATGATTTTACATAATCTTTAAAAACATACTGAAACTTTGTAGTGAATATATTTTAATAACATAACGAAATTAGAGCACTATAATCGGGCTCAGCCAGTTGGGCTCCTTAAATAAATAAACAATTTACAATGGTCGATGCAGATTTCTAAAGGGTTTTCAAGATGTTACGCAAGTTAATGTTTTAAGAATTAAAACAGTTTACACTTCTTAAGCTCATATTTAACGAAAAATAATATTTTACTAATTTACTTTGTATTTATACAAAATTCATTACTTGAAAGCAAATCTTCCTACCAAACAAAGAAGGGTCTAAATCAACATTTAAAACATTGTCACTCAGCATTTTTCTTGATCTCAGCGAGCCCCCTGTAATTTCTAGAAATTTGTACAATGTAAGAGAAATAAATATTTGTTATTTGGGAGTGTAAAGACAGTCACAAATAGGATATAATCGAATGGTAGAACAACAATGGGTATATATTAGAAATGTTTAATGAGGCAATATGAAATGAAAGTCATCAAGCGATACACAAAACCAAGAAGATATATTCTTCCATTAACCCACTTACATGATGACGAATTTTTCAAGATAATTACTTTATAGAACGTGGCTTCTGATACACTGAAAATTTCATTAATAAATAAATTTGCCTGAAAAGCCATAATAGAATTCAGGTCACCTAAAGATGTGCATAATACTTTCCTGATTGGGTCACCAGAGTGATGTTCAAAGGCAGCAACAAGCAGTCGAATGGATTCTGGGGATTGTGATGGAATTCCCTTTTTGCTCAAGAGGAAGCAGGTCCCTTGGGTTATGCAACACATCGAATATTCATGTAATTTATTCAAAATTTACATTTTAATGGGCAAGTAAGCGTGAATCGTTGCAAGTGCGAAGTCGGGTGCCTGGAAGAGAGTTGCCTAATTACGGGCGTTTCAGTGGAGAATCCTTGCGAGAATTGATTTGAAAAGGACTCTCTTCACTGAGGAGAAAGGCATTCTATGCATGTTTAATCAATTTACTCATATTACGCAGGGAACAGGCTAGTTCATGTATGGCTTCCACGTGAAGTATGGTTCAGATAGTTTTGCCACTCTTCTTCTTGTATTCATGAGTCAATTTCACTTTCCACAAATGCCTTCCTTCTAGTGGTGGCGATTAGGGGGGCGTGGGGGCACTTTCCCCACTTTTTACTACTTTTGCCTGGCACTACAAAACCTTAACTATCAAGGGAAAGTAAACTGTTTTTGCCCCCACCCCCACTTTTGGCATTTTGCCCCCCACCTAGTTTTGGAACCCAATCGCCGCAACTGCTTCCTTCATATTTGAAAATTACATATAATTGACCGCACACTTTCCTATCTGAACACAATGTAACATTGCGTGGAGGTTGGGGCGGCAGTCAGCTTGACCGATTTCGAGATTCGATTCTCCTTGTCTGTAAATTATAAATGTATTAATGTAACAATACTCTGGCGGATTATACGTTTCATCTGAGGGTACTGCCATGGTACGGCGGCTCTGCCCTTTGCGCCGCCGCAGCTAAAGGTCAACTAGAGATATCGATACTTTAGCAGGACAAAAACAATACAACAGTGAGGGAAATAACGATTTACGAAACTATGAACAATTTTACATGTGTTGTTTGATTATATTTTTGTAGGGAATGTTTCTTTCATGATCAATTTTACATTTCTGAAACGTTTGATACTAATGTGACAATTATTTACTGCTGGATGAAAGTATAACTGAATTTAAATATAATATTCGACATAATAATATTTATAATAAAATGTATTTGATAAAAGACATAAACAATCAATATATGAGTACTTAAAAATGGACCAGATTCATGGAAATCCAAAGAACTTAGAACTCAATCTTAATTCAACATTATGCTTTATCTAATCTAATACAATCCAATAGCGCAACAGCCCAATATCGGGCCAAGGCTTACCTACCGACTGCTGGCCTCCCTCCCACGCGAGCCACCAAGGGGGCGTGGAGATGTGCAGCCAGACTAGGGGCACGGGTGGTCAGCCCGACCGACCCCCAGCCGTTATAGGACTTCGCGACCGGATTACGCTCGCTCACTCGGAGCTCCCCAATTTCCTCACGATGGTGGGTTGCCACGGTCCCTATACGTAGGCCGAATAAATTCCGACCAGAGCTGGATTCGAACCTACGCCGTCCCGCACCGAACGATCTTAAGACCAGTGAACGCCTTAACCCGCTCGGCTACGGAGGAGGACTCTAATTTAATATACTGCGACAAATATAACACATTTGCACTGACATTTAGACGACCATTATTATCGAGTTCCAATATCCTATCATATTTCAGGTGAATTCTTGTAATAAGCATAGATGTTCATTTGTTCTTCAACCATTTGATCTAATCATAATTCATATTCGTCCTTAGATTCTCATAAGAAAGGTAGGAAAGAGATCAAGATGAACATACAAATGCTCCGGTTGACGAGCCTATTGCGAAATGAAGGAAGTCCACTCACACAAATTGATTCCTTTCCGAGCTTGATGTAGCCTCAGCAAGTATAGACGAGTCGCAGTTCAAGTTCTAAGGCTAACCTCTTGAAGGGTTTCCCTCTGGTCGTGATCAACACTGCAGGTTCAACTCCTGCAGAACTCTGTATCTAAGAAAAACCGTCCCCAATACATTCCTACAGTCCTTTCTGCTGTCTCTACCATGGAATAGGAAACCTTTGAGAGTTGACGGCATTTTCCACTGAAAGAGGGAGTATTCTCAAAGCCTGTATAGGAAATCCCCAAACAGTGCAAAGTACTACTCGTACAATTAATTGATGAAAGACTTGTCCTGTCAAAATATCAATCAAGCAAACAATTAAATACATTGTGTTAATGAAATGTCAGAATCTTATTTATTAGAATTGTTTCAAACTTCCCACCACAACTGTTTTAAGGAAGGATCAAGTACTGTTGTTTTAATCGTGATGCGTGGTTATAAATAAAGTAGTTAGGACAAATTTATTGATATATGTAAAGCCGCCCACAGGATATTTTCTCAGCAGTGCTTAAAATGAGGAAACGTGGAGCGATGTTGTCCTCCAGTCAAGAGAATTCTCATGAAACATCCCCAGCACTAGGATAATTTGCATGGACACTTAATCTGCTGTCCATATTTAAACGCTACAATTTCACAATTTGAATTATATGTTTTCCTTTCAGATATCTCAGGGGGGAGCAAGTGTCGCCCCCTGATCCCCTTTGATATATGCATCCATGAGTGAAACTGGACGAATGTAAAACTTAGTTTTTGAATACTAGGGTTCAACATTCGCCAGACTGATCTGTTAGAATACCTCTGCCTAAGTGGCAGAATTTCATCACAGTTACCGGGTGTCCCTCCCTGATCATGGCAAGAAACTCCTGTTGATCTGGAATGCTTTGTTCAGCGGCAGAGAAGCGCGAAGGGTGGAATAAAGATCTTGGGATTTTCGCCAAGAATGACAGGTGACAACAGGTGGCTCAATCACTTGCAACGGCGGCACACGAGGATTTTGCGAAAGGAAACCGAGTGCTTCCCAGAGTCAGCAACTTGCTGTTACCAAGCACCGGAACTTCCACTATTCAGAAACTCGTAGCTAGGGGGATTTAGAGCCGAGGAACTAGAGTGGCTAGCAACCGCTCAGTTTGTCAGGGACGAAGCGACCAACCAGCAGGGGACGAGAGTGGGTCAACCAGGAACCAGTAACGTTGAAGAGGTCAGTGTGGTGCATTCGTTTTAAATCATCTGGTATTCCTTTCACCGTTGTGAGCACTGGTGACCCGAGCCAATTTGAGAAAAGAAGAACACAACCACTTATCTTAGGGTGTAGTACACACCGACAAAGAATGCAAGTTCGGGGTTGCCAAGCATCTAGGCACAGGACAGAGAGAGTTTGGGGAAGGTGGACATTCTTTCCTTTTTCCCCTCAGCATTTTGTTCAATGATCGCGAAGGATTTGGTCCAGTCACTTTCCTTTTTAAACCTTGTGTCTTCATCCCTTCCTCATATACTGCCGCCTGGCGATGCACTGACCACATCCAGATGTAGCCTGACTGCTGACAGAAGGAAAAGAAGGAAAATATGTGGTAACGCTTTCGACTGTCAACCTTGGCTCGGGCTGTTTCTTCGGCAGGAAGAAGGATGGGACAAACGCGTCTATTCCTGACTAGAAGAATACTGAGCTACACTCTTGTTACGACTCACAAAATTTGAAGGAACCCCACTCACACAACAATTTATATGTAAAGTAGAATTTTCCTTCACAAACTTCACCCAACAATCATGCAGGAAACACTTGCCAAGTACTTTCTCGTCGACGCCTGTTACTTGTCATTTCTTTCTGGCTACACAGCAGTTCCGACGCCATCTTTACTCTCCAATCTGTACATACAGCCAAGCCGCGATACATCTACATTTCTTTTTTTGTGTTTGTGGTAAGTGCCTTACTGTCTTCTACTTTACAAAATAGACTGTATACAGCTCAGATTTGCACGAGGTATGAACTGTTATTTACAAAACAACCTCATCACTCTTCAAGTGAGCTTCAAAGCGTCTTTGTCTTTTTAAAGGTGACGCCTCTTCTACATCTCCGGAAAATGAAAATTCAATATTCCTATGCATGTCTACCCCACCAACAAGTTTGTATGGAGGAAGTTCAACAATGGCAGACACATTCTCTCATACGTTCAATGAGTATAGTGTTTTATGTTATCAACAAGTAAATAAGTATGTCATGCTATACCTTGAGATACGTTTAAAATTAAATTAGTAAGTGAACTCGTTCGAGTGCATACAAGAAATTAATGAAGTAGTTAGAAGAAGTAAGGAGGAGTAATCTGCCAATATTGCCAGAATGATATTGCATTCTAAGAATAAGATGGTTAGGGAATCACCAATTCTTTGCTGACTTTCTCACCCAGTTTCGCTCTTCTGCTAATTGCAAAAGTTCCCTACTTGTCTTAATGACAGAGACCCAAAACGAAAAATCTGATTCGCCAACGGAAATCGAATTCCTAAATGACCAGACCATTATTGCCAAAACTAACAAACTAAGTCTTGGTTTTTACATTCCACGAAATCCTGTCAGATTCTGACTGTGTATCATGCATCATAGTGTATTGTGTGGACTACATGTTCAATAATCACTCTTTACAGACGAAAATTGTGAGTGGTATAATTTAGAATTATCCTTTCTTTATCACTATCCTCCCTGAGTTAAAACTTTCCCACAAATTCTTGACTGCGTTTGGTTACAGTGAAGGAAAACAATTCGTTAACAGTAGTGGCGATTGGGTGAGAAAACTGGGGAGAAAATGGAAGTTTACTTTCCCTTGATAGACAAGATTTGGCATTAAGAGGCCATAGTGCGGGGGCAAACAAGTGTTAAAATGAGTAGGGGACAACAGTCCCCCACGCCCTCTTAATCGCCGCCAGTGGTCGTTAAGTTATGTATTGGTATATTTTTAATGACTCTTCTTCGCGTTGTCAGTGAATTTACCACGGAATCATTACAATACCTGATAATGTCTGAATTGAATGTCTAATTGAATCGGTCACACGAACAACGATTTATCCAACAAGAAGCAAATGCCAGACAAATATCAAAACAGTTATGTTTCTTTCTCTTTTATTTTTTTCCCAAAGAGGGAGCTCTACAGTGCAGAAAACTCTTCCACCTGTTCATGAAACGTGTCACTACTATATTCCAGAAGCCCAAAACAACTTTTCTCCAATTCAATGTCTCTGTCGGCAAAATTGTTGGTAACAACGTTGTTCGTGTGACAGATTCACTGACAAATCGTGAAAAGGTGTTCTAAGGAAAAAGTGACTTTTTGAATATTGTTCTATAAACGAAAAATAGTGGATTCGAATCAATTAATTGTTACCAGGCATGGGATGTTCGTTAATTACGAGAACAACCTGAAAATAAACACAACACCTGACATGTGTACAATTGCAAAATATGGGCAGGTTGCGTTATGTTAACGGTCCAGAGGTCGGCCAAGGGATAAGAACGTATAAATTTCTCATTCCTTGGTCTTCCGATCACAAGCCAAGTTCAGTAATTATTATTATTAGTGTTTACAAGTGAAATAAGAACACCAGAATAGGTATGAGAAAACATTTTAATGAGTCGTCGAATACTTACACAATCTCAATACACTTCTCCGATCGCCTTGTCGCTGAGTGCGAGTAACTTACCCACAGTGCACTGGGTCAGAACATAGGAACAACGCCGGCCGCTGATGACAAGCGACGCATACAAACACCAGTTTATAGTTTACGCAAATATTGTTTTTATCAATGCACCTCTTCTCTTTATGTCTAAGTAAAACTGACTACAAAGCACATTACACAAACAAACTCTGGAGCACGAAGTTGATCAACTGGGAAGAAAAATCATTTCCCCTCCGATAGTTAAGAATTCTGATGCGAGAGTGTTTTGCTAAAGCCTCTTGTGGCTCTAAGCGATGCACGGAAACTGTCCTTTTTACAATGTCTTTACTCCCGAGCTTTCTCCATGTCGTCGCACTGGGGGCAAATGTCCTTCCTTCTATTGGTGAGTACACTTTAGCTCCACCCTCACGTGATTCCATGTTTACTCCGAGGAGGGATGATTGCGTTGCACGGAGACACAACGAACCCTTGTTCGCAGGGTGATTTGGAGAATGTAGAAGTATCTGGCTCGAATTAAATTAAGTCTCTCGTAACAGTGAGCACTTCCTTTCTGACACTTGGTTAACTTATGTGTTTCCTGGCTGTCTTAACTTCACTGGGGAAGATAGATATTTTCGAGCGAGGTCGGGGTTCAACATCCAGCACTTTTTTCTGTTGTCACTGGCTGTCAATGTGGCAGACAGACTGGCGCGCTTGTGGAAGTTATGATCTCGGCCCAAGTCCTGCGGCGAGATTCACGAACTGTTAGTAGTCCGATATGTAGTCTAATATGTAGCCACGTCAGGCTTGTGGTCAAATTTGTAGTCATTTCCTGAATTTGCGATTCTTGAAACTGTCTACAGCGGTCTACAGGCTACAGTCGACTACATATCGGGCTACAGTTGTAGACAGTTCTTGTAGGACCCTTTTTAACCCTCCTAGAGCGGGCTACAGCGAACTACATTCGTCATATTCTGTGTTTGTGTATGACATCCAACTTCAAAGAAGAAAATAGAGCTACCAAAATGGCCCATAATCTGTTTTCACGTTTTCGAAAAGCAGAAGGAAATGACAGTGGGCATTTGCGTGTACTTAAAACACATCTTAGAGATATCGGAAATCCTTTTTCTGTTTCGAAAATATCTTCATAGTAATTTGTCACTGAACAGGAGGTGCCGGATTGATCAAAATTGTGGAACCTCATTTTCCCAACAAAAGGATTGTTTCTCTCAACCTCCTGTAATCCAAGTTAGTAATAATAATAATTATCCATATCTTGCACTAATTTATATGAAAATACACTTCCACGAGCAGATTAAGTTTGGTAGGAATAATTTGTTAGCACCTCTTTGCAGGCATTCCTGCTCGTGCACAATACATTTCAAAACATAATTTATCTTGTAATTAATACTTTGTGCAACTTTTAACTGTGCTAATTAGTTTCTCCAAGTTTCTAACTTACTCCCACAATCATTTCCAGTTTTGTAAACACTTCCTAATACTCCTATAAAATTTGTGAAAAATCATGAAACATTCGGAACTGTTACCTAGGATTTCATGCGATTTAAAAACAGCAATTTCATCTTCTACAGACCATAAATAATAACCACTCATTTTGAATCTTATGCATCCCATAAGCCATGCCAAAATCGTAATTATACGGAAGTCAAGCCCCAACAGTATGCAGTTTGGTTTTGTAGGAACGTGCTTGCAGGCAGACGAATGAGAAGAAGCAGCACAAACGTAAGTGAAAAAAAAATGTGCATAGGTTATCGATGGCTGTAACAGGACAAAAGTAAATAGAGAAAACATTTCTGAAAATAAATGAAAACTCTTGATAGGCTACTTAAGGTTGCTAAATCATACAAACGCATGCATCGAAAATGTTCACAGTACACACACCACTTATCATAGCAGCCTATATTTTTGCCAGTTATGTACAATCGTTGTGATGATGTTTTTATTATTGTTATTTATCCATGCCATTCCATTCGCCTTCTCAATTGCCAGCGATGTGGTTAGCACATCGTGATATGATGCTAGGGATCCCGGGTTCTAATCCTGACCTGGGCATGGCTGTTTCTGAGTGTCCATCCATCAATTTCATCATATCATCCTTCATTCCCATCTTCGCAAATTAGCCAAAAGTGAAGCAAAATAAAGCAAATCAAATCAAATCAACCTAACCGTCTCAATTGTTAACATGGGCTTCAATGAAGTCCCATGAGAGCTATTTTTCTTCTTTGTGCAGTGCTCAAGATTTGTGTGAAATATAGTTTTACATAAATTTATTAAGCATTTACTTAATTTATAAATAAAATTCACAGCACAATAATTATGCATTTATTATGAAATAATTTTTATAATGATCATGCATTAATACAAATTGTTGAAACATATGTCATTTAAAAATTAGATGTGGATAAAAATTGTATTTTACAGCAGGTTTTATTTACACATTGTATACTTAGGACATAGTGTAGATAGAGCACGTTGTATACTTAGGGCATAGTGTAGATAGAGCACATATTATCTGCTAGAACAAAACAGTACACTGTACTGACACAAACACATGTAAACATTTAGAGTTTGTTGTGATGATTATGTGTTCATTACCATGTGCAAACTATATATATATTTTTTTATTTTTCTCAGGTTCCAAATTCATTCTGGCTTCCCTGGGATCCAGACTCAGGAGCATTAATGCAAGTCACGGTATGGGATTTGTGCTTGGGAAGTGTATTGTACATAAACTTCTCAGTTCAAATCCTGTATCAGCCAGCATAAAACATCTTTCGATGCATATAAAATATTAGGGATATCACTATTATAAACAAGAAGCACTATATTTCCTCTATAGGCAACCCCTCAGCACATTCATGTTTAATTATGTAACACTACTTATCTTTTAACGGTTAAAAAATTGTGGTAGCAATTATTGTAAAACAACATAACTTTCAAAATAGTTAATACATGAGAGGAAATATTTTCCTGTAGTTTACGGTTATTACAAGCATAAGAAAACAGTTTTTCTTTGTGACATTTCAGGAGAACACACGCTCCTTCCATCAGACATTTGTTTTCGTTTTGACTAAAGATACAGTTATAACAATGGTTAGTAATTTTTTAAACAATGAGAGGAAATTGCATTAGAACATGATTTTTTTAAAATTAATTTGGTGCTCCAAAGCATTCTAGTGTAAATAGGTAAAGAGGTTAGTGTAACAGTTCGTTATATCGGAGACACATTAAAATTGGATATTTTGTGTTTTGCGTGGTTCGTACTTACCAATTGTGTATTGTGAAACATAGTTCAAGGTGCCATTATGCTTTTTACACAAAAACAAACACAATTTTTCATATAGAGAGTAGTTTTTATTATTCCTTTTTTCGCTTCCGTATCACACAATATGGTGGGCAGAGGTTGACTACTGTTGTAGGTATGCAGTGTTTCCATCCAGTTAGCATCCAGTTCACGTAGCGAAAGCAATGGCACTTGTGCGTCGCTGAGATGTTTCTCTTGAAAAATACATGATTTCCCGGTCAAATAGATTCCAGGATGAAAGAAAATATCTCGATGAACGTTGTAAGTAGTTTCTTCTGTAAAAATGAAGAAATGTGTCTCCGATATAACGAACTGTTATCGAGGTTAGCAAAGTTTGCTATGATGCCAGGAGTTAAGGGTTCAAATCCTTCCCAGGACATGGATGTTATTGTGAGTGTCCTTTCGTCAATTTAAACATGTCATTCCTCATCCCCATCTTCATGATTAGCCAAAAGTAGCAGAAGACCAATGCAATAAATAAATCAATAAATAGGTTAAAAAAATATGTGAACAGAGCATTTTTTATTTTAAATCTATAATCCCATATGGTTGGTTCTTTCATTATTGTGTGATTTTAGGTATGACTTGAGATGACCGGACCCCTCTCCGATTTTCTTCATATTTGACATACTCACTAATTGAGGCCTCCTAAACACGAATCTGAAGTTAAAATTTGTCGGTCACCTCTAGAAATTGCGAACCATTGACGCTAGCCTCACGAACCATTGGCACGTGATTAGGTTAGTTTCGGTTAGGTTAGGCAAACATAGTTAAAATTTGGTGTCGTGGTAGTATCAGGATCTAGAAATTGGAAATAATTGCGAACCATTGGCGCGTGGTTAGGTTAGTTCAGTTAGGTTAGGCAAACATAGTTAAAATTTGGTGTCGTGGTAGTATCAGAAATATATATATTTGTTTGTGAAACAAAAAAAAATTCTCGAAAATCGACAGTGTCCATTCCGAAAACTAACGCCTTATTTTAGCTTATTTTGCAATTTCTAGACGTTTTCGACAAATTTTAACTTCAGATTCGTGATTAGGAGGCCTCAATTAGTGAGTATGCCAAATGTGAAGAAAATCGGAGAGGGGTCCGGTCATCTCAAGTCGTTCCGTGATTTCTAATCCAAATTGTTACAAATGTCAACATTTCTTTTTTGTTATCAACAGGAATGCAAGGTATATTCTGGAGTGTATCAAATTGTGATGTATGTAACTTTTAAGAATTTCTTGACATTCTCATTGAATGAAATTTCTGTAAATTTGAGGTGTAAGCAAATGTGATGTGAGTGGTTGTCTTATACATAGATATTACATGAGCAGCTATAGCAGCTTGGTGTTACATGCTAAAAGCACCAAACCTACTAGCATATGCATCTGATAGCAAAAACAAACATCTGAAAAGGTTAGGCTGGTTAAGTTTGATTTATTTCTGATCTCAGATGCAGGTGTGAGTAGGTTAGGTACGTCACGGTTTGGTGCTTTTACCATACTCCAAGTTGCTGTCACTAGCTGCTTATAGATAATGCAAATGTATGTTGTCGTTTTTTTGCCAGGTGGTGACAGTACTAGTCCATCTTCTTGGCAACAAACAATGAATGACTGTCTGCTGAGAATTCCATACAGTATAACATGGGACATGAAAATCGTCCTTAAAGAAAAAAGAAGTAACATGTAGGCCTATCTTTTATGTTTCCGTAGTATGTGCATTCAGTCAGAAATCAAATTCATATATACAAATGTAGCATGTAACATGACAATATTTTATTCATCAATTAAAAGTTTGGCCAAGTTCAAGGCATGAACAATTTTTGAGCACAAAAACATTCAAAAGTGTGTTCTAATAATTACTGACATTTGTAATCCGTGAACCTTGAACTTAATTTTCGCTAGTGATTCCAATTGTTCAGATTCTAGTTTACTAGGTTCGATACTCAGTGGAGGTACATAGTGGCCCGATTAGCTGGGAATTTCTATTTACAACTGTTATCAATTGTACTCTACTGTTTTCTTGGAAATCTACTGAAACTGAATGGTTTTCTACCAAACACCTACAGTAGATCTAAAGTACAGCAAAGAGAAAAAATAATAGGCAAATAGTTCATATCTTTTCATTTTTTTCATTCCACATCATATGTTGCTTTAAAGAATGGAATTCTGTTGAAGTGAAGCACATATTGTCCTCCACTTTTTTTACATTTTCATTTAAATTTCACATTGTGTAGAACAGACCAAATAAAAACTGTTATGGACAACTCGCCTACCATTTCTTGAACATATTGGCTGTAAATATAAATTGTCATTCCTCATGATAAACGATTTGTTTTCATATCTGCTTGAAAATCTACACACAGTAGATGTTTCAAAACACCTGTTGATGTACTGAAAACAGTACAGAAGAGACACTAAAAGTGTAAATCATTTCTTTAGTATTATTTTTAATGTGTATGTAATGTGCTTAGCATAAGATGATGGCTGCTCAGCAGGGCTATTTGTGCATAAAGTTGAGTAAAGAGAAACCGTTCGTACGAAACTGGCAACGTTAATCTTAATGGGTTTGAACAGGTTAAGAAAACGTAGACGTTCCTGCTACGAACGACTAACTTAAGAAAATGTAATGCCAAACAACTAAAAATTTGACATTTGTAAAAATAAGAAAATTGAGTTTTCACGAGATATTCAATGGGTGGATAATTTAATGGTTTACTCCCTGCATTATAGATAATAATGGCAAAGCATGAAAAATCAGCTGCCCGATCCTGTGGCCGAGTGGTTAGCACATCGCGCTGCGACGCCAAGGGTCCCGGGTTCGAATCCCGGTCGGGCTTGGTTGTTTGTGAATGTCCATTCATCTATTTCATCACTCATCCCATCTTCGCAAATTAGCCAAGAGGCACAAAACGCAAAGTAAAATAAACTGGTACTACTTTACTATACCGGAGACACCTATCAATGTTTTATTTCACAATTTTTTACATTGCTAACGTACTATTCTGCATTGCGGAACATTTCTTTAGGTGAAATAATGAATTTCTAACGAAAATAATGTATATTTCTTACAATAACGAGTACTTACTGTTGTTCCTTATTTCCCACAAACTTTCACTGGCAGCCCCAAAAAGTCACGATAGCCTCACGAACCATCACGGGGACGAGGTATGCCGGTAAATATGCGATATCGCCCGGACGGATTTTAACTATGTTCGCCGCGCTTTCTTTTTTCGATGAATTTAGGGGTGAAATGAGTGCTAATGGAACCTAACCTAACCTTGTGTGAATGGTTTGTGGGGCTATTCGTGGATGGTTTTTGGGCTACGATGAAAGGTGTCCGGGCGTTATCGCATATTTACCGGTATGCCTACTAGGTTAGGTTCCATTAGCACTCCTTTCGTTCAATTTAGCATATACGGAAAATACGAGAGCGTATTGCTCGTGCAGAAAGCAAATGGCGGCAGCAGCAATAGCGCGTCGGAAATAGATTTTCGTAGAAAACCACATGCTTTCGCATTAAAATGGATCAAAACTACATTCCCGAACATCAACAACGCTACAGAAAATGATTTGCGTAAGTACTTTCTCCTGTAAATTTGAAGAAATCCGTCTCCGGTATAGTAAAGTGTTACCAATAAACTAAATCAATCAATCAATCAATCATGAAAAATCAGCTGCCTTTACATTTTGCATCATTCAATTGCAACACATAAGAAAAATAGTATTCCTTAGTTCTGCCGCATATGTTTCAACAGTGACATACAGTAGAAGGTAAGGTAAAACATAGCATCTGTTATTACATTTCGTGTATTTACACACAATTGCTTTAATTCAACGAGTATTTTCACTTTATACAAATTACTTTGCGGTTACGCGTACATTACGATTACTTCGCAGTTTTAACAAACTAAACTAGTTTTCTGTGCATTCTGCGTAAACAAACAACTCTCGGAATCTCGAAGTACGACATGCATCGATAATGTCAAGGAAATAGCACAACAATCGATTAAAATATCGATTATTTCCATAGATATTGCTTAGTTTCGCCAAGTTCACCACTTTCCTTGTAGCCGTGCGCTTGTAGACAATTAAAGATGTAGTCGATTCTTAGTAGACGGTTTCGTGAATCGCACTTTACTACATCTTTTACTACATCTTTTACTACTAAAAACTACTACTTCGTTGTAGACTCGATTTTGTAGTCATTTTCGTGAATCGCCCTGCTGATACGTGTCGAGAGGCCGGTCAGTTTACCCCGGAATGATTGGCTCTCATCACTGAAACAGGTGTAGTCATTGTCTTTACGAGTCTGTAAGTAAGACTCTCAGTGCCTGGGAGATGTTCGGCTTCAAGGAAACAGAGGACTCCTTGTTTTCCAAGTTCACGATGAAGACGAGAGTCGTGTTCTAGCAGGAATTGTTTAGATATTTATAAATTAAGCCAATCGAACTCAGTGGTTGAGTGGTCCTCCTCTAAATTCTTAACCTTCCACCCTCTGCAGAGCACGAAATTTTATGGTGACAGGTCCAAATGAATATGAAGGGAGATCACAGTTTATTGTGGGTCCCTACTGGCTTCCGTTTCTTGATAGTAGGTCATTTCATTTTATGGTTGGATAGATGGCTGGGCCGGTGACTAAACAGATGGCTGAGTCCGTGGGAAAATTGTTTTCCGGATAGAGACAATTGTGTCGTTTTCAGAGAGCAAGAAAAAATCGTCAGGAAGACCGAGATGGTAATGTAAATCGGTCATAGTTGCTTTGAAACCCTAAATTCGCTACAACTCCATGCTTATATGAACAGTTTCATATCTGAGGACCTTAAAATGTTTTACAAATAAGCACCATAAAAAGTAATTCTCATTCCATGTGTCACGTGCTGCCTTGAAACAAGTTACATGTTACTCATTTTATTTAATGTTTTGAGTTTCTTTCTTAAGTCCACATTATGCACAGAGAGACTAATTGGGACTGGTCCTATAATTTAAAGTGGGATCCGAACAACTATTATCCTCCACCGAATATCGAATCCAGGATATCTTGACGTTACCACGCCATCGGCGAGGCGTAGTATTGTACTTACAGAAATCGAAACTGGAATCCCACCATTTGTTTCCTGGTGTTTCTTAAAGTGTCATGTCTGTAGGTGCTACGTTGCAAGTAAGAGCATAAAAATATTGGCAGTTGCAAAACGAAAAGTATGAACATGTGCACTAAATGTAATAGAAGTAAGAATATTGCACGTAATGTGTATTAATGTTATGATACACGCACATCAAGCCTTCATATATTTCAAAGAAATAAGTTTTATCTTGTCAATTTTAGTGGTTAAAATATACAGGTAATGACAGTTGAAGTTCAGCATTGAGCACAATTCTAGGTATTGCCAGCGAATCATAAGGACATAATTTAGAGATCGTGTAAAATGAGACGAGAGTGTTTATGTAAGAAACGTTTAAATCAAACAATCTTCCGTTATTGCCAATATTTATATTTCTCTGAAGTTAATTGCGAAGAATTATCATATTAAATATATGAAATGTGAAAATCTGTGCCTTTGTTAGGACAATTTCAACAGCAATTGTCAGATTGCAAATTAACGCTGTCATGTTAGAAATCCCCCCCTACATAGGCTAAATAATCCCTGGCAATTAACGTAAATTTCATCACTACCATGAATAATTTTATTCCACCATATAAACAATAGTCATATTTGTAACAAACATTTCCCAAATGCAAAAAAAAAAAAAAAACCGTGTAAGAATACATGTAAAATTGTTCGTACAAGAGTACAAGAGTACAATATCTAAATTTTAAGAAATCGATATCATGTAGCCAGGTTACTATTAAGAATTTCTCAACAATATTTAAAGTATTTCATATTATAGACCAAAATGAGAGAGTGTTATTTAAGAAATTTTATAGAAGTTTATAAGGCGGGAAAATTTGACACTTTTCGAGGTTTCTCATTTCATTATCTTCCAATCAAATTCTTTCACAAGAAGATTGAGTTCATGTACTTTTCTCGGTTGTTTGAATATGAACAAAGGTAACATAATAATCACGAGAATTTCGACCCTAAATACAAAACAATAATAATAATTAGTGGACCAATGAAGGCTCGGTAAAGAATTTGAGGAGGGGAGGGGAGATCTTCCAGTGTCAAATTGACAAATCTCCGGCACAAGGTTCGGAAACGGCTTTACTTTCCCTAACTTATGCAAACTCAATGCTCTTGAGACGAATAAAATGGGGAGGAAAAATGTAACGTCAAGTTTTACTTCTGTTCGTCGCCGGAAGAGGGATTTTCGCAAATCAAATTAAGCCGCTTCACTAGACGAATCGAAGGGTCCCCTAACTGGCGCCTCAGCTCGTCAAAATATTTGTTTCGAAGATTTTCTTTTTCTGCCGGATGTAAAAGAACACGATGAAGTTAGATACTTGCTTATCTGAATATTCTCGCTGTCTGTTGCGGAGTGGTTATGCAACGCGCTACGATACCAGGCGTTCCATGTTCGATTCGTGGTTAAGGTATGGTTATGTCATTATGTTTGTCTCCATTACCTTGATCACCGTTATTCATTTTCATAGTCGCCGGATCCTGTGGCCGAGTGGTTATGACATCGCGCTGCGACGCCAAGGGCTCCAGGTTCTAACATGCTCGGGCTTGGTTGTTTGTAAATGTCCATTCATCAATTTCATCACTCATCCCCATCTTCGCAAATTAGCCAAGAGACACAAAACGCGAAGTAAAATAAACTAAATCAATCAATAATTATCATAGTCAAAGCTTGTTTAAGTAATTTGTATACCGAGAGAGACTACTCAGCACCGAGTTTTCAGTTTAAAGTGCACTTCGAACTGTGCAATGTACTCCACCGGTAGGGGTGTATGGAGTGACCCTTTCCAAAGACACTCAAATGGTCACTTCACTTCCACGTAGTACACCCTGGACTGCATTGTTGCAGGCTAACGAGGCTCTGTCGCTGCATCCAGAGTAATTCTCTGTAGGAATTGTTTTGGTATCCTCCGTATTTATTTGTTTCTTTATCCATTTCATGCCGTCCTCCGTGGCCGAGTGGTTAGCAAGGTGCGCTACAAGGTCAGGGGTTCTGGATTCGAATCCCAGCCAGGGCATAGGCGTTCTTTGTGAGTGTCACTTTTCATCAAATTCATCCTCATCTTCGCGATTAGCCAAGATTGGAAGAAAAGCGACGCTTAATAACAAAAATCAAATCGAATCATCCACTTCATCCTATCACCAATCATCCTTATCTTCGCAATTAGCCAAAAGTGGCAGAAACGCGAAGTGAAATCAACTAAATCAAATAATTAATTCGCCAGTAATCTAAGGTGGAACCCCATAGATGATTCTTATTCTCGATATTAGCCTAGATTGGTGGGAAACTTACGGATCAGCTATACTTTGTCCCGGGTATATCTGGAGCAAGAGAACGAACACAAGTCTCTGCGCAAGTAATGACGCGAGACGGCTCCACCAATGAACACGCGAGAGGGAACTGGATTGCGTGGAGGGGGAAGAGCGACTGCAGTTATACTGGACGCAACTCCAACTGGCGGCTAACCTTGAAGGCTATTTCTGGCCCTTTCTGTCCCCCAATCATTTTCGAGGGCGTGCGGTCCGATGGGTGTCAACAAACTCAGTTGCGAAGTAAAAACTGGAGTGATCACATCGCTCTCCCGAAGCAACGTTGCCAAGCGTACTTCTGTTTTTGCCAGTTGTCTTTATATGACTTGCATTCCGAGCTGTGGCTGGTTCTTTCCGAAACTTCATCGTTCAGGACCGCGTGGGTAGTTGTACCACTAACCCCGCTGATTTCTGGTACTGACAATACCGTTGCCCGAGAAGACTCTTTCTCGCTTTACGGTACGTCTGGCAACATGCGGTGAACCCAACGCTCATTTGTTTCGACCCCCGAAAAAAGTTCGGTACCTTGTGACTCGATAATGTCCGATCTCAGCCGAAGAAAATTCAACTGATCGCTGATTCGCTGTTTCCCAGCCGCCAGTTGGGGTTGCGTTCAGTTATAGCAGCCTTGACAGCAGTGGGTACTGCTTAGCTCTGCAAACTCGATTCCTCTCCTTTCTGTGCCGCTATGCGTGACCTGCTCCAAAGATTCCGGGAACAGAGTATAAGCATGCTATGGTTTATTAATGTTATATTTTAGTCTCGTTGTTTATTCTCGCAAATAGGTACCGTGACTGCATAAGCACATGTCAAGTTAACACTTAAGCGCCATCCAATCAAGTATTTAGTCCAAAGTTTCTAACTGGTTACAACTTTGACAAAAGAAATATGTCCTCATGTTTCATTTCCAGCTATTACCTTCAGAGCTGATGATAAGACAAAGCCACCAGCGTATTTAGAAGCATGCTCTGTGTCCATTGGGTGTACTGTTGTGAACAATGAATGGAAAGCAAAGCAGTCATTGTTATCGCAGTCCCACGTTGGCAACTAAGGGAGATAAAAGTGTCGCTTCAGAAAGAGACACTTCGTTTCTTTATCTCTGATGTAAGCAAAATTTAGAAATGATACGTTTGGAAGAGACTTGGCTACAATGAACAAATAAAAGGGTGCATGATCATTAACGGCGGTAAAAACTGGAAAGGTCTTTTGATGTTTGGTGGAAACTGCTGATACGACGGGTTTTGCCACCACCATCCATTCGAGAGGCTATCTATCCGCTTTGTAAGTCGACTTTATCGATTCGCCAAAGGTTGAGAGTTTTTTTTTGTAGATTATAAAGCGAATTAGCCATTAGAACCAAATGTATTTTTGATATCCGATGTAGAGCTAGATTTTCAATGAAGACAATTGGGATGGTGCAGGTGGAAGAACTGTGGTAAAAACCAAGAGAAGCTGACCGCTCGTTCCGTCAGAATAAATGGTTCGAATGACCTTGGCTGTCTGGTGCCAGATGGTAGCCTATAAGTCACCCTTCTAGCGTTTCTAATATCTCAGCCCTCGTCAAGTTATTCCCACTTTCAGCTGTTTTCTCTGAGATACGTGTGTTAATTAATGTTTTAGTTTTATTACTTGTGCATAATGAGTTTTTAACTGGACACATCTCTCCTGTATCCAATACCTTTCAAGTCATCCATTATTCTTCTGCCTCTTTTCTGTGGTCTCTTTGCATCATATACTGCAATTTAACCCTAGCTCACCCGCATCGTACGAGAAACTTACTTATATGAGGGGGGGCAGGGGCTCACAGGCCCACACTTCATTTTATCACTAAAATTCAAGAAACCACTTAGTTATTGAATCACTGCTTCCTTTGTTGATTGCATATGTGCAGTTAATTATTTACAAAAATTACCCACCATTATTAAAATATAATAACCAATTATTTCATGAGTGTCACACACATATATTAAGATTCACTACAACTCATGAAAATCATAATAATTTTTCATTCGTGCCTCTTTTTTACAGAGGTGCAATTATCATCAATACCAGCCAATTGTACACTGTCACTGTAATGAGTGTCTCGAATTACACGTATTTAAAGGTGGTGCGAGATAGTGTATTTTGCCTTTAGATTTTTGTTTCTTATGAATAACACTAATACAGAAATATTGGGAACATACTAGTGAACAATGTAATTTAATTTTCAATTTTTTATATAAATTTTCATAGTTGAAAAATATAAAAATTTGAGTTAGTGGGCCTGACAGTCACCCCTTCCCCCTCGGGTAAGCTAGGGCTAAGCCTCTATGGAGTTCTTCAACCAGGGAGGCTATGTACATATTGCGTGCATTGTACACTTCCTACTCTAGTTTACTATTGTTACAAGATTTTGATGTAACGTTTCAGGAGAACACACGCTCCAATTATCTTATATTTATTTTTAGTTTGTTCACAAAAAAAACAAAAACTGTTGTACAATAAATCTTGCCAACAATGTTATATTGTTGGAGCCTAGCAACTGAATTAACTGTGAAATGAGTAACCATTTTTTGAGTGAAATAATATAAAAGTTTAATTATAAATATGAAATATCTTCAGGCAATTCAAAACCTTTTCCTTCTCTTTCTCTTCTTGGCCTTTTCGGTTGAAGAAACTTCCAGAGGTTGTGACTTGTGAAATAGAGTCTATATCGCTATCTTCAATATTCTATTTCTTCCAGTCATCTTTTGCAATGACCGAAGAAGCTACCCATACATTATCACCTATGTTTCCTATTACTATTTTCAAAACTTCTTTCTCTTTAATAGTGTGTTCATTCAAGATGGTGTGAGCTGACATTCTGTTCTTGGGTATAAACTTGTAATGTCTAATGCATGTTCACGTCACCTCTTCCTGGATGTTGCTGTATTCCTTTGAACACGGACAAATTATATTGGATATTCCTTTGGATTCCATATGGAAGTGGTTCCCTCATTCTATATTCGTCAAATGCTCATTGAAAATTTATTGCAGATTTTGAAAGAAATGAAGTCAAATTCATTAAAACTTTGTGAAAAACCTTTGATTAATGGAATAGAAAGAAATCTCTTTTCCATTTCTAGTGTTTTCCGTCCAAAACCTTCATTTCCATATGATGTTCTTGAATATCTCTTACTTGTTGCTGAAATATATTTAAAAAAAATATATTTTACACTATCCCCAGGTGGCGTAGTGTAATCAAGGGCTCCAAGATTCGATACCCGGTAGAGGCACATTGCACGGTGGTTCGAATCCCACTTTAAACTGTAGATCCAATCCAGATTAGCCTATCAGTACATAAAAACTTAAAACAACTCAGATCAATTCGTTTTCCAAAATAATGTTGTTGTTAAGTGAATACTCAAGACACTAACGAACACTAATAAACACTAACAGGATATCGCGTATCGTGACATTAGTGACGTGTTACCTGACCAACTTACAATCCGCAGTTATGATCCATGGTGATGTAGTTCATAAGAGACCTGTAGGTAATGATTGGTTTGGATTATTGTCTCCGAGATAAAACTGGCTAGATTAAAAAAAAATATATAAAAACATTATAATTTTGCTTTAGTCTATTTTTGTAATTAGTTACGGTAACCAGGACTGAAGTTTATAGTGGAATTTGAACCACTAGATTGTGTTTCCACCAGGAGTTGAACCTAGTACCTCTTGATATCAAGGATCGTATTAAATTGTTACTTATTTTGTCTTTTAATCCAGTCAATTTTAGCCTTCAAGTTTTTTTAATTTATAGCAAACAGACTTGTTTCCATGATGATGTAGGTTGTAACTACAAATTATGTTAATTTATGTTCTACAATATGTTTGTCTCTCGCCCCCAAAATTCATAATTGAAGCTCTACGACCTTCTGAGCAACATCTCATTATGTTTTCTATGGTTATCAATCGAATATTTGACTCCAACGTACAGTATGTAATTTATATTAGCATTTATCTAGCTGCCGACCTCAGTTTCGAAGTGGTTACCATAGCGCCAGGAATCCAGGGTTCAAATCCCAGTCTGGGTATAGGTTATCTTTGTGAGTGTCAGTAGTTATGTACCCCCGTTGAAGTCGATAAATCAATTGATTGGAAAAGATCGATCAAAGATCAATTGATGATGTAGGTGTGTGGGCAAGCAAGTGTGGTGGTTTTGAGGGTTTTGATTGGTTGTTGTGGAAAAAGTGGGCGGGGCTTAATGATATGGACTTCCTGTTGTGAATGAGGAGATTGATAAGCGGGGGGCGTTTTCGGAGGGTTTGATAAGTTTGGCGGGTTTCCTGTTGTTAATGAGTGATTGATAAGTGTTTCCGGTCTGGAGTTGATTAAGGGGGGCGTTTTCGGGGTCTTTGATAAGTTTGGCGGGAATGTAGGTTTGGATGAATTTGCAATTTCAGGGAGTCACGTGACTGTTTGTGACGTCACAAATGGAAGTCACGTGACCATAATTGGAGTACGTGTTTCCGGTGTCTGAGGAAAGATGGCGTTGATGAGTTTGAAATTCTGGGAATCGTGATACGTGTTTCCGTTGTTTGATGAGAGATGGCGTCTAAAACTGTACTAGGAGTTGAAGTAATAAAACCGTTTGTACATACAAGTAAATGTTATTATTGTATCGAAATAAATAGATGTAATATACTTACAAAATTCTCTCCCTCCACCAATGCAACACTGTACCAGTCGAGGCGTTACGGCAGAATGAAAAATCTGCAGTGATGGTCACAACACATGCATATCAGTTCTGTGTAGAGTTTGGTCATTAGCGGTACGGATGCAACGTCTTTGCTGATTATGCATGCCAGAGATAACCAACCACAACTTCCGCGTTGAGTCTGCGGCGGGGCTTGATGATATGGGTTTCCTGTTGTTAATGAGGAGCTTGATAAGTGTTTCCGGTCGGGAGTTGAATTATGGTTTTGGGGGGCGTTTTCGGGACTTTGATAAGATTGCGGGTTTCCTGTTGTTAATGAGGACTTGATAAGGGTTTCCGGTGTTGATGAGATAGGTGGCTATTTTTTGGGGGGCGTTTCCCGTTTGAGACCGTTGATGAGTCTGATATTCCTGGAAATGTGTGTAACGTTTTTCTGTCTGAATAGAACATGCCCGAACATGTTTTGGGCGTAGCCTTGTAGTTTTAAGTTTGTTTAACGGAAATGGTGACGTAGGAGGGAAAAGGGTATAAATAGAAAGGATGGAGGATCTTAGTATCATGTGAGGATGGATGTAAGTGGTACACGTTTGTCTGATAATGGTGTGAATTTCTACGAGATCAGCTACGAAGAGTTCTGGGAACTTGTTCGGTCTTGCGGCGATCTGGACAGCGATCGAACGGCCCTGGATCGGTTGCTGAGTTATTTCCCGTTTATGTATGTAGCGATACCTGAATCTCCCTGGTGTGGATGTCACGTGGTCAACGGCTCAGGAAAAAGAATTCACCGTCGCTGCGAGACTTTGAAGGAGATAGAAGAGAGGAAAAGAAGAGGTGACGAGAGAACAGGATTTCCGAGTCACGGGTGTATCTGCGAACTACGTCGCAGGAAGGAAGAGTTAGGCGAAGCTTTGAAGAAGAGAGTGAAAGAGTGGCTTTCTTTGTTGGCAGACAGAAATTCCGTGTGGTGTTCTGGCTGTGATCGTCCATTGTTACTTAACTTAGAAGGTCATCCTTGTTTCCCTGTGGTTCCTCCCGAAGGTTTCGATTTTCGCAGACGGCTGTTCCCCGACGATCCTGAGGATATTCTGGCTGAACCTTTATCACCGCTACCGAGGACCCCGTCACCTATAGTATCTGATTTTGAGAATATTCTGGCTGAACCTTCATACCCGATACCTACAGTATCATACGAGTTTTCTTTGTTCGACATATGAGAGTGTATACTTACCATACTCGTCTGATAGCAGGCGGTCCTTTTACCACCGATTATATGTCGGTGAATGCGAGATACAAGACTTACAGAAAGTGGCCAATAGGATTACGTCAGACTGCTGAAGAATTAGTCACTGCGGGTTTTTATTATTCAGGATTCAGTGATAGGGTAATATGCTTCCATTGTGGGTACGGAGTGTGTGATTGGACATCCGAAGATTGCCCGATTCTAGAACATCACCAGGCAATACCAACCTGTAGTTACATACAGAGTGTTGCAGCGTTACACAGTGATTCGAAAAGTTGCAAATATTGCGACAGTGTGGAAACTACTGAAAAAACATCCGATAATCAGAGTGTGGATTCTGTGCTACTCTGTAAAATATGTTTTGAAAACGCTTGCAGTGTGGTAATTCTTCCGTGTCGACATTTTGTAGCCTGTGGTCTCTGTGCCTCTCAATTGGACAAGTGTGCGGTATGTCGGGGCAGTATTGATGATACATTGACAGTGTTCACCTGTTGAACAAAATGGATGCCTGTTTTTTGGACATTCAAGGTTTTCGAGGAGTCGAAGGAGAATTTGTGTGTAAAGAAGTAGGAATTTTAAAATTTCCTTTCGACAGTGCATTTGACTGTTTAGTGAAACCTCCATATGGTTTACACTTGTTGAGTGAAAAGTATCGCCGAGTGAATTACTGGCTTCGTACCAACAAACATGGTCTCGATTGGAATGATGGATGGCTACCGTACGAGAAATTAGAAGATCTTCTGTATTTAGTGCTTATGAATCAGCAAGTTTATGTTAAAGGTACGGAGAAAATGGAATGGGTGAAAACATTAGTGGGGAAAAAAGGTGAGGGTAAGATGACTGTATGCAATATCGAAGAACTTGAATGTCCAAAGTTAAGCAGTGTCAAAAACAGTTCAGAAAGTTTAAAATGTAAAGAACATGGTAAAGGTGAAAAAACCTGTGCAGTTGAAAATGTCTGGAAAATGTACACTTTTTATTGTAATAAATAAAAGAAATGTTCAAAATATACAAATGTTTTATTTATAATTGATAGTATGGATATAGAATAACACAAATGTTTCATTTACAATTGATGATATAGAAAGTTTACAATACCTGAAGGGTTATATTACAATACATAAAATAACAAAGACTGAATTACAATACATAAAAATAACAATGGTTCATTTACAATATGGAATAGATTTACAATGGATACTTTACAGCATCAGATACATAACGTAAGTTATTTACAATATCAATGTGTGTCCAAGATTGTTCTGAAGATATATTTCAATCATCAGTTCGTTGTACCAAAGTACATAAAAATAGTTCAATACATGGGGTACTTCTTTTTTTTCTGAAACCATATTCTTTTTTATACAATATACAAAAGCCTCCATTTCGGGTTGTAATTTATGATAACGTTCGTTCATTAATTTTTGCAGAGGTCTGAAAAGATTACACATAAATAAATGTAGTTCAGAGGCTGTGAAAATGAAAGCATCCGGTGAATGATGTTGATACATCGAGATGCAACGTTTCCCGAAAAAATTTACACCACTAACGGTGATATTTCCAGTAACCAAATAATTGAATCGTCGACCAGTGTCGACGTAATTCAGTAAGTCAGATTTTAAAGCACACAGTTCTCTAATCTGTTTAGAATCGATGCGTACGGGTGATCTCCCCTGTTGCGAAAACTCCCACACCAAATTGAAAGGGGATTCTTTTTCGAATCCTATGGCTACGTACTTGTTTTTTTCCTTGTTCAGAAAATATGTGTTTGCAAGATAGAGATCTAAACATGCATCTACGTCATGTAGTTTAGGACACTCGATTTTGTCTGTGGAAAAACCAATTTCCCTACGTCTCTTTATGAAATCACCGTCCGTAGTCACATCCATTCCCTCGTCCACCGTCTCGTTCTTGATAGTAACGGTTTCTAATTTAATAGGTTGCACACGTTTGCGAGGTTTACGTTTGGAAACATCATCCTTATGGGTCATACGTGTTACAAGTTTGTCGTGTTTCTCCATTATAGAAGCCGCAGTAGGTTCCATGGTGTGTTCACTAGAACGGTCTCGATGGCACTGAGAGAAAGATACGGCAGCACATATTTTAATTAGATTTCTTCATGACGCGAGCCTGGATCGTGTGGATAGAACAACACGTTTGTTCCCCTCTGGAACACTTGGAATGTGGTAAACATTTGAAGATCTGACGAAAACGGTGTAGGATATATCCATCTTTACTGATACCTGGTGGAAATGTGTGGATGAAATCCTTGGTTGTAACGTGACGTGCTTTGTAATAAGCATACACGCAACAGTAATGACCGCATGTTGTGGCCAATACCCCCTGTAAGGGAATGTTGTTGTAAGTCCAGACCGAGGAATGGCTATTCAGAAAAGTTACGAATTCTTGATAGAAAGGATGAAATCCGTATGAATCGAAATACTCGGCCACATTGTTTTTGTCGAAATAGAAGGCCACCCAGTGTGTACCCCGGGAGTCGGACTTGTCAGTGTTTGCAATGACCAAGGCCGGCTTAGGAAACGTCCGAGGTAAAAGATCTCTCGGGTAAACACCGTAAAAAATGTTTCTGGTGGAAAGTTTCGAGATAGAATCTGTCTGATCTGCGACGTGTTCATGCTGCTTATGTTTTCAATAATGTATAATAATGTGTCTGTCTTTGGTCATTTCTATGCTTCCTGGGCTGTTGTCAAATAGTTCGGGAAACAATTGTATGTTCACAGGTTTTGAAGTTGTCACTTTCGAAGAAACACTACTATGCTTAATAGTACGGGTTATCACTTTGGTGGGTTTTTCCATCACAAGCAGTATAATGTTTACATAAGAGCTATTTCGGTAACACTGGGAGTCAGAAACACAGGCACACATATTTATGGAAAATTCGGTCTCACTGATGGAGGATGACACTTCTATCTTTAGGTATATCTACTGCAGATTCAAATTCAGCATACAAAAGGCATGTTATATTTTCCGACAGCTGAGGAGAAAACTGCATCTCGGCTCCGATGATGCCTTGTTCCTGGAGACTGGTGTGCGTGTCGTTTCCTGAAGAGTCTGGTGTTATGTCGTAAATCAGGAAAAAGAATCCGTTCTCGAACATTTTCCGTGTGATCTGGTGTCCGTAATTGGCGTGGTGAATGCCTGTACCGGAAAATAGAGTTTGATAAGCACGTGTTATCAATCCGCTGTTTCCTCCTGTGGTGATTTGTAAAGGTTCGGAAGGTACGAGTTCTCCATTTTTCACAAGATGGAAAGAAGATAGGTTAAAACTTCTAAAGTCGAACGGATTTTTCTTACTGTCTCCGAGAAAGCTGGCGGTGGATACCATAGCAAAAAGAACAACATTCGGAAAAGGACCTTGAAAAGCATTATCGATGGAAATCTGCTGCGTTCCGGCGACGTAAGAATAAGCTTTGATGACGCTTCTGGTGAACGGATAATGAGCAGGAGCGTAAGTGAGTGCTCTGTCTATGGCCAAACTGGTGGTAGGAGTAGGAATGATGTGATTTATTTCGAGAACAGCCTTTAAAATTTTTATTCTTACTGTAGGTGATGTCTGGTCTCCCCAGATGTAAAAAGCGTCACGTGATCTAGCTAGATCTATGCGTACTTCAACACCGTTGAGCAGGTATTTAGACTGGTGGAAGAAATCTATGTGAAGTTTTCCCATAAGGTCGACCACGGCTGTCACTTCCGTAGGATTTCCGGTCGTCGGAACATACTGGAAAAATTTTTTTCTTGTGGTGAAACCTGTGTTGTCGGCAGTGATTTGATCTTGATGTTCAGGTGTGTCCAAATACCACAGGGCATTCGTGAGATGCGTGTTTGCGGCATCGCTTCCGTAATTGATAGCTGCTTCGAAGATTGCTTTATATGCGTAATTGTTATCGGCGGTTGTTACAGCAATGCCGTTGAGAGTCACTGTACATTGGGAAAAGAGTGAATGGAGAAGATAATTCACGACCCCGCAGTTTTTTGTGAGGGCATTTTCTGTTTCGGAAGCACTCATGGGACTTCCATCCTGTTTAACCATTTGCGTTTGCAGACGAAGATAGGCAGATGAAAGATCGAGAAAATCAGTTCCTGCCGCCGGTATGACAAACTGAATTATATTCTGATTATCGATGGAAGCGATAGGTTTGTAGGTGGCTGTGTACGTTTTCTCCACATTTTGCTGAATAGGTTTTTTCCGGAAGAGGTCGAACTGCGAGATCATGCACATGTTATCCTCCATCATTATCCAAAAATATCTATCCCTGAGACCTTCTGTTTGATTTTTCTTTTACGTGTTCTCCTAGATTTTGCAGATGTTTTCCTTCGTTTTTTGGATGCTTGTTTTTTACGGATCGTAGATGTTCCAATACGGGTGGCTGAACGTTTTAACATCAACTGAGCAATTCTTGTTGCAGGTTTGGTTCTTATACCAGAACCTACCAGAGAGTCGATTTTCCGTTGTGCTTTACTTTGAAGATTTTGACCTGCTTCACGTACCCGTTGACGAACAATAGTTTTCGGAGTTTGTTGGGTTGTTGCAATGTCGGTGATAATGTTAGCTCCTGTTTTTAAAGCTTCTCTTCCGATCGTCTTTGCACCGCTCCAGAGTAGAGGTTTCACCATTCTAAACAGTCCTGCGAAAAGTGACCCCAATCCTCTCCCTTTTTGATTTCTAGTTGAACGGTAGATGGGCCCAATTCCTCCACGGATTTGGTTACTATAATATTCGGTCTGCGAATTCATGGTGATTCATTCGCTTTTCGACAAAGACTGAGAGAAATAGTTGTCTACTGTTTTTTAAAAGGACTTTGCTTTTCTACGAAAATGTAAAACAGCAATGGTGGGTACGGACCCAGTTCTCAAAGGTAAGAAATTTCCTTTTCTATCGTACAACGCAATTTCTATTGTTTCGAAAGAGGCTTTATCCAGAGGAACGTAATGAATCGGGTCGAATGTTTGATGGGCTACGGGTACTGTGCAAGACGTATTTGTGTCCGAACACTGTTTTCGGGTAAGACGCAAGAGACGTACCATTTCTCCCCCGACCAATTGTTGTTTCACCAGATCAGAGTAAATAAATATGTATGGGTTTTTATCCACAACACTATTGGACATTACGTGCGTAGAATAAATAGATTTCAATATGTCATATCGAAATTTAGCATAGTCATCAGTTTCGTCTATGGGTGTGACGGTATTTGTTGGAGCATCGTCAGGTTCAGGCTTCGGAACCCCTATCACGGATAGATGTTTGTACACGGCCTGCTTGAAGAAAAACCTGAGATGAGTAGGAACAGCTACATTAGCAGGGTCTGTTTTCAGGAAATAAATCAGATCCTCTATCGTATATGTTGTTGCAGGAAAATAAAATGGTTGTTCGTTAATATAGAGTGTGTTATCCGTACAGATAGTAGATCCAAATGTTCCCCATTGCGGTTCCGTCAAAAAATGCCAGAATTTCTCGAGAACGGATCTCCTTATTTCCAGGTCGTCGGGGAGAGATTCGATGATGGTAGAGACTAGGTCCTCAGCACTTGCATATGTCCGAACAGGAAGAGTTAACATTCCAGAATCAGTTTCCAAAACATTGTCGTATAGAGTTGAATAATGTAGTTCTGCCAATCCGACTTCCCACAATTCTGGAGACAGATCGATTCGTTTAGCAAGTTTTACGGTGAAATGGGTGAGTGTGTTGTCTGGAAAATATTCCTCCGATGCAGATGATAGGAGGTAAACGTAGAAATTATCATCCATTCTCACCGAACACAGAAGACTCACTGGATCGCAGTACCGTTATATTTTGATATAAATATGTTTTGGAAATTATTTTCCCGATAACTGTTTTACGGAAGATGCCTTGATCCATGAATCGAAACTAGGCGGATATCCGAGCCAACGAACCAGGTATTCCAATTTTTTTCCTTTTCCCCGGGTGTTCAAAATTTTATCAATTTTATACTCTTCGTCAGGATCCGAATAAACTTTCTGCAGTTCATGTTTGTAAAATGTACCTTTTACTGGTTCTTCATTTAAGTCGTCTAATATGTATACAGGTACAGGTGTTCGCTGAACAAGGGAATGGATTTTGAAAAGTTCTCGTGACCACGTTTGTTCGTATCCTTTCTCAAAATGTCCTTTGACGACAGAAATTCGTACAATATCACCTACATTAAGATCTGAAGACGATTGTGAAACATGTTTGTCAGTTTTGTTGAGACGTTTCCACACAATGTAAACGTTTGTTTCGTTGACATCTCGAGGGGCCATTCCTATGGAACTGTGGATTGCTGTATTGTAACCTTCGAGAAGTTGCGGTAAAATATCTACATAACGTCTTGTCTGTTTTGAGGTGAAATATTTCCACATCCGTTCTTTTAATGTTCTGTTGAAACGTTCCACTACACTCGCTTTCACAGGATAATTTGTTGCTGTCGAGAACTGTACATGTTCATTTTTTAAAAATTTCTGGAATGTAGAATTTGTAAATTCCGTTCCTTGGTCGGTCTGTAGTGTAACAGGTTTCCGTCTGTTTTCTTCGAAAATAGTTTTGAAAGCTTCGGTTACCGAATTGCTTGTTTTATTTTTTAGCGGTAATGCAAAGGCATATTTTGAAAATACGTCGATCACTGTCAGAAGATATTTGTATCCGTCGTTATGTTTTTGTATCGATGTCATGTCGTTGAGATCGGCTTCCCAAAGCATGTCTATGTTCCATACATTGTAATGATTTCGAGGAAACCTTTTTCTCGCAGGTTTGTGGAGAGTGTAGGTTTCCTGATGCATCAACCATTTTTTCACCGTATCGCGGGATATATTTTTATCCCGTACCGCTTTCCACAGACGATCTACAGATGAGAATGAAGCATGGTGTCGGGGATCGTAATATATTTTGGTGAGAATTTTATCGTGTTTCAACTTAGAGACTCCCATGACCGATCTCTCTGTCTACGGCTTTTTCTCAGAGGAACCAGTTTGTAAGCGTCAGGTGTTCTCAGAAAAGGTGTAGTTTTCCTGGAAACACGGACGGTCACTTTCTTCTTCTTCTTCTTCTGTCGATGAGACGGTCCAGGGCTTTCCGTTGGCGACGATGAGAAGTTCAATGTTTTCGGATCCGGAAGTGTTTTTTCCTGACGTTCGTCTATCAAATGTTGTGCCGTGGATTGGTACTCATCGATGATATTCTGTAACTGATGGCGTGTATTACGGGGTAATGTCTCTGCCAGATTCTGAGGAAAATATGTCGATTCTGGTGAAATAGTAGAAGAACCGTCGTTATCTTGCACAATAGGAATCTGTAATGGTTCTTTGGATTTTCGACTCAACCATAAATACTCGTCCAGTTCCTTTCTGTAAAGACGCCATTTTTGATCGTCTGATATATTTTTCATTTTTAGAATATCATTCATCTTCTTATCTAGAACGGATAATTTTTGAGTCACAGACAATTCGGAACCACGAATACGTGCTAACTGTTCCGGTGAAAGGACGATCATTTTTTTGTAAGAAGATGTCATTTCTCAATGAGGAATGAGAGTACCGAGAAGACCCGATAACAAGGAGCCTAGAAGTAATGGTAGAAATCCTCCTTTCTGAACAAGAAGCTTTCTGCGTTTCTCGATGTTCACTTTCGGTTTCACAAGATTGCGTATGACCGACTTGTAAGGTGTCAGACGGCGTTTTGCGGATGGTTTAATTTTCAAGTTTCCTTTTAAAACGTTCAGGCAGCATTCGCTGATGAAACGTATCGTCTTTTTCGGAGCACTTTTCAATAATGATTTACGGATTTTGGTAGGTGAATTTTTCAACACGTGCAAGAAAGGTGAATGTTTCTTGAAAGAAGTCGAATGCCTATTCCTGTTAGAACGTGAGTTGGTACGTATCTTCCTCGTTTTCCTCATCTCGATGTTTTAAACATTCCTGAGGAAGATATACAGTTGAGTAATTCTGGTTGAAAACGTCTGTTTGATAACGTAAAGGATCCGGTGTTGACTGTGAGAGATCAATATACAAATAACTGTAAGGTTGCGTGGTAGCATCTATATATACTTTTTCGAGTTCCTTCATGCGATGAGGATGAAGTTGTCTTGCAAAAACAGTGAATTGGTTCATATCTCGAGGATTTTTAAAAATAACAAAGTGCTTCACGTTCAACGAAATGTCCCTGCAATTTTTTCCTTGGTGGAAAAGATTCTGTGTTATGAACACCACCGAAATGTTTTTGTGATGGCTACCTTTTGTGAAAAGGTCGGCGACTTTTTCTCCCTGAGCAGCCATCATAAGATCGTCCAGGATTATGAGAGTGGGGGTTTTTCCGTTCCACGACTGCCAATCGACGATACCTTTATGATATTGCACATCTCGAAGATTTTGCGGAAGACTGTTTTCCTGATCGTAACACCATATGATTTTCTTCACGGATCCTTCGACGAGATGAACGATGGAATTGACTATGTTTGTCACAAAGGTAGTTTTCCCACTTCCTGATGCTCCGCAAACCATCATGGTGAAAGGATGGGAAAGTTTAGGAAACATGTTTTATGCTGAAGAAACGTCTTACAGGTTCTGAAGAAAAATGAAGATCTGCCAGTCTGTAAACACATTTTATATACTGGCTGTCCGAAGAAGGGTTCGAACTCTGGACCACTACATACATATTTTAGTCTGTGCAGTATCCGAAAGGAAACGATAAATGTTCATGGTCGAATCGTCGTTTCAGCAATACTGGTTGAAACAGCTTTCTTTCATTTGTACTGATAACCTGGAACTGTTTTGTTCTTCTAATTCTGAAAATATTTTCCACTATAACTTCAGGTTTCTCATTATTTATCATGTCGCACATAGTATCAAAATTAACCAATTCCGATGTGGTGGTATTCAATGTAATCCCTTTCACTTTACAGATATACCGTGATTCGGAGAATGGTTTAGTTATTTTCATGCTGTAACTTTTCGGTCCCGTTGAAACAAACTGTTCACAAACTGCATCGGGGCCGAAATCGGTCAATTCATTGGTGAGTTCTCCTAATGCGTCACCTGTCTGGGGGTGATATTCCATTTCAGGGCTATCTATGTAAATGACAGAATCTGTATCACAATAACATATTCTGTCACCCAACTTTTCGAGAAGTTCATACAATTTGAGGCGAGCATGGCATGTCGTGAAGGCTGCAATAGGAACATTTACTTTCCTGTTCAGACTGACAGCCTCTTCAACATATTTCCAGTTCACTAAAACAGTATCCTGATTGATGAACACAACTCCTCCGATCATTATATTGGGGTCAGTCATTTTATCGAGAAAATCTTTCGATTCCTTGATGATGGTTGTTTGGGAAAGATTGTCCCGTTGACAGAATTTGCCCCATAAAGAATTAAGGCAGAGTTTAGCCAGAGTACGTTTTCCTGGATTAACTTCTATACTGTTTTCTTCCAATAGAATACCCTCCCTATCAAAATATTCCTGTATATACTTCTTCTTATCCTCATCGTTCTGACACCATGAAGGCCAACCGCTCGCTTCCTGTTTTATTTTCAAGAAGGTGTTGACATATCCTGCAAAAAGTCCTCCAGTTTTTGTGACAGGGTTGTACATGGATGTTTCATATTTCCACACTTCCGACATCGACAACACTTCGTAACCTAAACTGCAGGCTTTACGTACCTCGGCAATGACCCAAGTTCCCGAAAGTGCGCGTTGTTCATCGGAATGCTGGCATGTACCTTCACATTTCAATTTGATAGCACACTCCTTACACAATACAAACATGAGTTTTCCATGCATTTTTGTAGGCAACACAGGATGTAAAAGAGTTTTTGGTGGCAGAATAGTACATTTGATGAGGCCCTCCATGTTCAGAACCTCATTTACTGACGGAATAGAATTTCCTAGAAATATGGTAGGATGTCCGACAGGATAAGCACAATATTTGTTCACATAAGGGTACAAACTTGTGAAATCATTGTACTGTAATTTCTCATTCTCTTTGATCTTGTAGTAAGTCCTGACACTTTCAACTCTTCCTCCATATAAGGCGTCTCGTGGATTTAAAGGAATGCAGCAAACAATAGGATGTGTCGATAGATATCTATCGAGTTCAGGATCTGCTTTCAATATTTTGTTGAAATCGCATTCCCACATTGTGACGACATGGTATCCTTCCGAACGTAAAGCAGCAAGTTTACGGCATGTTGTTTCGTATCTGAAGGCTGCAGTGTTCAACATGTCACTATGTTTCTGACTGCTACTATCCTGATCGGTTTCATCTTCATCGTCATTTTTCGGATACATATCCCTGTTAATTGATATGCAGCGTTGACAACCATGCCAGTAGCATCCAAGCGCCTCATACACTGTCTGCGTCTCCTCGTGATATCCGTCCACTCTGTAACGTCCTCCTATGACATATTTTTCACGAGTACGTCCACCGTGAAGAAGTATTACATGATTCTGTTCTTCAACGTAGGTTAACCATTTCAATGCAAACTTGGACATCTGATCTGCATGATGGTAACCTCCTTTAGGAATTATCCCTATAGTATTAGCCGGCATAAATTTCCCTCTGTAAATCAGGGAACAGGCAGATGCTATTGTGATGCAATCCTTGAAAATATCTATTTTGCATATATCTAGAAAATTCTGTCTTAACTTCAGACATCCTTGTCTCAACAAGACAACATCCTTGATGCAGTATTGGAGAAGTTGGTTTTTGTTGTTGAAAGGTATATTCTTATTGCATTCAATGTCATACCAAGACATAAAACGGTGTTGATCTTCAACTGTTTTCATATATTCATATCCGTATGCAGAAGGAGGAGGCATCGGCCCTATGTAATTTCTATTCTTGTAGGTGTTCCACAAATGCGGATAATATCCTTTCTGCACAGGCAAACCAAAAAGTTTGGAAAATCCTGCAAGATTTGTCTGAACGTAGTTGAGACTGTCCACAAAATGAAGATTTTGGTATGTCATACTAATGATTTTGGTTCCATCTAAGATGACACGAGGTTTCATTTCTCTTTCCAACATTCTCCTTAATAGAAATGTGCAATCATAACCTCGTGCATTGTGTGCACAGATGGTTATGTTGGTAAACTTATGTTGCAATTCGAGATAGGACAGAAATGTGTCTACAGGATCATCCCAGAATACAAACTCTCTTGTTCCACAGACAGAACATGGAACCGTTAAATCCTCTTTTTTGTAACATGCGTGACAGGCTGTCTGCACTACAATAAGATTCGGAACATGCAGAAAAGTTTTTTCTTTCTCAGAGTAAGGAATATCTGTATAACATTCAAAATCGTAAAATATATATAGAAATTTTGAATTCAATTTAGGTTTCGGTATAGCCATGTGACAGAAATGATTGATAGGCTTCACACAATTACATACAGTACAGTACTTCATGTTACATTTATGCACTTTTTCATATGTATTGTGAGTTAGAATAATTCTGAAACATCGGGGACATTGTTGTATTTCACTACAGACTGTACCGTTTCGGAATGGTGTAGAAACGTGATTCGTGAAGCAGTTTTCATTTTTGAAAATTCTGTGACATGTCTGGCATATTCTGCGAACCCCCTGTTCAGGTACACACGGTGGAGTTGAACGGCACATAGAACACAATTGTTTACACAGATGGTTATGAGCTTTTTGAAATATGAGTTCGTTACACCCGCGACATTCTTGTTTTGCCGCAAATGCTCCAACACGGTTCACTATCACATCATAATGCTGTCTGGTATTATCATAGAGAAGGTATATAAATTTGGAAGCGTTTTCAACCAGTCCTTCAAACAAAACATCTTTAACATCACGAAGATTGTTGTATACAATAATCTTATATTCAGGGAGAACTTGCTGAAATTTTCTCAGTTCCGGAATTCCACTTCCAGTACACGTATTGTCTGTCAGATCTACATCTGCTTTTCGCATCAGTTCGAAAACAGGTTTAAGAAGATTTCTGTTTCTTCTATATTGAGTATAGGACGGGTTTTTATCAGCATGGGCTTTCCCTATGACCAGCGCTTCAGCTAAACAGAGTGGTTTTTTTCTATTCGGCACACCGACAATACTTCTTTTTTGAGTGCTTAACATATAATTAGGTAAACAATATGTTCGATTACCCCCACCTCCAACAGGTATATTGACATGGTCTGCTCGTAAAATTAAGCGATCTGTAGCAGTGAAGGTTTTTGCACTTTGTAGTATTTTGTACATAATGTTCCACACCATATCACTATGCAACTGATCACATCTATGCCACCCGATGTAAATATCTTTCACAGTTGGGTCAGATATGTTAGACAAAGTTAACCCTATTTTGTCTTCATCCTTGCTGTCTTTTTTAACGTAGGTGAGAAGATTTTCAACACCTTCGCGAATCCAAGTGTGAGGATCGACATTTTCTGGCGGGTGTGAGAAACTGAATTCAACACGTCGTCCCTTGGAACGGAATTTAGGATATTCACGTTCTTGAATGTTGTGTAATGTTATATTCCCTATCTGTTCACGAGACACTGAAGCACGTTTCCTTTTCTTACCTTTCCCATTTGATGGCTGTTCTGCTGGTGGGTCCGGTCTCCATGACGGTCCTGGCAAAGGCTCCGGCTGTGATCTGGATGCAGCGTTAGTTCCTGTGTCGGATGCCTGCGCCTCCTTGGTGACTCGGGATACAGAATCAGGTGTCGACGGAGGGCCTGGGGACTCTTCGGGAATATCTGTCCATCCTCCTCCTGAAAGATCGGGTGCGGATGTTGTCGCTGTCCGTAGTAAGTGGTCATACTCCTCGACCAAAGAGATACTTTCTCCCGCGATGATTTTCTGCGCAATAATCGCCAACACTTCCCGTAATTGTGCAGATGTTGTGTAATATCCGTCACGATATAGCACTAACAGATCGTCAGCGGATAACTGTACGTCCATGATCGTACAATGATTATTTCACGAAGACTGTTTTGTGGAGAGAACGCCGTTCTTTATATACGCAAACATGACGCAACATTTATCTCCGATCCTAACGGTTCTACTGACCCTATGTAATTATCCTGGAAATGGTTAACCGTCTTCACCACATGTTTTCCTCGTAGATATCGCTATGTAAGGGTTTTCATGTTTATCTGTAAACACAGGATGTAGATAAATTCTTAACGAAGGAACGTCCGAAATGTTTATCTCTCGACAAAGGAAGAAGGACGTAGATAAGAAAATAGCTCGGCTCCTAATTGAGCTAGACCGGATTTGCTATGATACTGCAATCAGAGTTTACCGGATATACCAATTAGCCAGATTCAGCAATCAACTTACTATCTTGAAAGACGATATGATACTGGAATCTGTGTTTGCGGCAGCTGCATATGTTTCTCTACGATGATTTCACACTTTGAAATTGTTAACGAAGGATCAGAATGGAGAACGGGGACGATGTAAGTACCTTATATTAATTTCATTTTGTCAAATAATAAGTTCATATTTACACATCGCAATCTTTATTGGTGTCGATCATCAGTTTACAAAATATATACACAGAAATTTTTACACGTAATGAAACTCTACAGGTGAGTAATTATATAATATCAGTGTTGTAACAAATCAATAGTGCCGATCATCAGTTTACAAAATATATACACAGAAATTGTTACACATAATGAAACTCTACAGGTGAATAATTGTATTGCAACAAATCAATAAACTTCCCATCTATCTCTTCGAATGCAACCGCAGAAAATTGAACAGTGTGTTAGTGTATTAGTAATGTTAGTTCTAGCTGTTCAATTTTCTCTTTTTCAAAAGCTCCACCATTCTCTTCTCCATTCCTTTCTCCTCGTCCCCCATTTTCTCCTCTTTTTTCTGCTGTCTGACACCTTTAAATAACTCCATCAATTCAAAGCACACTCGAAGAGATAGATGGGAAGGTACATACTGCCCACGTTTTATATTTTCGACGAAATCCCCGAATACCGCAGATTTTTCTTTTTTCCCGATTATACATGAAAACATTTTTATCAGATTGTCGATTCTCACTTCCATATCTTTGCACACTTCTTCCAGATTTTTTAACAGATCTTCCGCTAAGTTGTTTTCTTCGCAAAAGTCGACGTAACACGCAATATGTTTCTCCGCATGTTTAGCCTGGTTCTTATTCCATAGGTTTCTTCTTTCTCCCTTCTGATTCTCGTTCTTAAGGTCAGCATACAAAAGGTCGAAATCAAAAGGTAACAATGCTATCTGAAAATAAAAGAAAAACTGTTATTTATGCACACGTCAGTATTATAAGCATAGGTTCTATTCACATTTTACTCACATATAGGCGTACGTGATGAATCCGCAAACAGATTTTTGCTAAGTCTTACCGTTTCCAAGATAACCCCACTTCCGGTCGCCATTTTGGATTTCCGAGCATAGGTTCTATTTACATTTTACTCACATATAGGCGTACGTGATGAATCCGCAAACAGATTTTTCCTAAGTCTTACCGTTTCCAACATAACCCCACTTCCGGTCGCCATTTTGGATTTCCGAGCATAGGTTCTATTTACATTTTACACACATATAGGCGTACGTGATGAATCCGCAAACAGATTTTTCCTAAGTCTTACCGTTTCCAACATAACCCCACTTCCGGTCGCCATTTTGGATTTCCGAGCATAGGTTCTATTTACATTTTACTCACATATAGGCGTACGTGATGAATCCGCAAACAGATTTTTCCTAAGTCTTACCGTTTCCAAGATAACCCCAATTCCGGTCGCCATTTTGGATTTCCGAGCATAGGTTCTATTTACATTTTACTCACATATAGGCGTACGTGATGAATCCGCAAACAGATTTTTCCTAAGTCTTACCGTTTCCAAAATAACCCCACTTCCGGTCGCCATTTTGGATTTCCGAGCATAGGTTCTATTTACATTTTACTCACATATAGGCGTACGTGATGAATCCGCAAACAGATTTTTGCTAAGTCTTACCGTTTCCAAGATAACCCCAATTCCGGTCGCCATTTTGGATTTCCGAGCATAGGTTCTATTTACATTTTACTCACATATAGGCGTACGTGATGAATCCGCAAACAGATTTTTGCTAAGTCTTACCGTTTCCAACATAACCCCACTTCCGGTCGCCATTTTGGATTTCCGAGCATAGGTTCTATTTACATTTTACTCACATATAGGCGTACGTGATGAATCCGCAAACAGATTTTTCCTAAGTCTTACCGTTTCCAAGATAACCCCACTTCCGGTCGCTATTTTGGATTTCCGAACATTGGTTCTATTTACATTTTACTCACATATAGGCGTACGAAACCTATAGTACTCACCTCGGAATACTGATTTTATACCTAGCTCGTCCAGGAACAAATATCAGCAAAGGTGTCCAGGAACAAGTGTCAGCAAAATCGCAGATGATTACTACCTGATAGCGTACAGTCTGCCGAACTGTGTAAGTGAAACACGCCAAAACCTTTTATATACCTACCTACCCCTCCTCAAATTCCCTGATATTCTTTGCGCATTCTCTCGCGCAAGGCATCCAACGCCCACGTGCCTCGTCGGTCCTCCTCTTTTCCCGGTATACTATGAATCTCCACCTCCTCCGAGAACACAACTTTTTTTATTCTATTCACATGCTGCCTCTCGGAAACTTTTTTTCCTTTTTGCCCGCTCTCCATTCCACCGCCTACTAACGTATCCTGCACACAGTCATACCTTATCAACGTTCCCACGAACTTCTACATGCCCATTCCAAGAAACACCCGACATGTCCCAACACGTGTTCCACAATCTCTCCATATCGCTTCAACATCCCAACATATTTCCTTTCCAACTCCTTTATCTTCTCAACCGTCGACTCTTATCAACTTCAACAGTCATTACGCCCCCCAACGGAAACCCATATCACCATTCCCAGAAAACTAACCGTAGTCACCTCCTGATTAACAACAGGAAACCTCAACCCATATCAACATTCCCAGAAAACCGTCACCTCATCATTAACAACAGGAGACCATCTTATCAATTCCCCAACCGACAGAAACCCGCAATCTTATCAAAGTCCCGAAAACGCCCCCCAAAACCATAATTCAACTCCCGACCGGAAACACTTATCAAGCTCCTCATTAACAACAGGAAACCCATATCATCAAGCCCCGCCGCAGACTCAACGCGGAAGTTGTGGTTGGTTATCTCTGGCATGCATAATCAGCAAAGACGTTGCATCCGTACCGCTAATGACCAAACTCTACACAGAACTGATATGCATGTGTTGTGACCATCACTGCAGATTTTTCATTCTGCCGTAACGCCTCGACTGGTACAGTGTTGCATTGGTGGAGGGAGAGAATTTTGTAAGTATATTACATCTATTTATTTCGATACAATAATAACATTTACTTGTATGTACAAACGGTTTTATTACTTCAACTCCTAGTACAGTTTTAGACGCCATCTCTCATCAAACAACGGAAACACGTATCACGATTCCCAGAATTTCAAACTCATCAACGCCATCTTTCCTCAGACACCGGAAACACGTACTCCAATTATGGTCACGTGACTTCCATTTGTGACGTCACAAACAGTCACGTGACTCCCTGAAATTGCAAATTCATCCAAACCTACATTCCCGCCAAACTTATCAAAGACCCCGAAAACGCCCCCCTTAATCAACTCCAGACCGGAAACACTTATCAATCACTCATTAACAACAGGAAACCCGCCAAACTTATCAAACCCTCCGAAAACGCCCCCCGCTTATCAATCTCCTCATTCACAACAGGAAGTCCATATCATTAAGCCCCGCCCACTTTTTCCACAACAACCAATCAAAACCCTCAAAACCACCACACTTGCTTGCCCACACACCTACATCATCAATTGATCTTTGATCGATCTTTTCCAATCAATTGATTTATCGACTTCAACGGGGGTACATAACTACTGTGTCGCTTCATTAATGTATCGTATCGCTCATCCATCTTTTCACTATTACCCAAAAGTGGCAGAAAAGCGAAGTAAAATAAACCAAATTAAGTTTTTCTGCTACTAACTCCTAATCAATGAGGTCCCGGGTTCGATCTCCGGTGGAGACACATAGAAAGTGGTTAGGATTGAACGTTGAACTGTACGCCCAGTCTCGATTAGCCAATCGTAGCGCCAAGTGGATTTGGTATAAACTTCAACTACCTTTTTCATCGCAGCAAAATTTGATAAACTGAGTTGTAGTTAGAGTGATTCACTAGATAATGATCATGCAGTGTTTGAAGTATTGACAGTTATCCCGAAAGGGCAATGCTTACCATCACATCAAACCACTTTGATAAAGATTATCTGTTTGCTACCCTAGAAAAGGACCTGCGACAGTTTGGTTTTACTTTGTTCGTGGCAACACTGCCGCTCCCTTTTCGCAACCAACCGTCCATCGCTTGTGCTCTTATCGTTTCCCGTCTGATGGGATCTTAAAGCTCTCTTGACAAAGGAGCAACGCCACGATCTAACGTTTCATAAATCTCCCAGCCAGCCTTCTGCAAGCGCGACTCCATCCCTAACAAGATTAAGGCTTGGAGAAAGAAACATTATTTTACCACAAATCAAAACCTCTAGAAGAATCGAACGTCTAAGAAAAGGGAGGGAGGGAATGGAAGAGAGATACAAAGTCAGTTCTTGGAGATCGAAATCTCTTTTCTCCGTCATCTTGATAGATAAATAAATATGTCTGCCGCTTGCTGGGGTTCTCTAAAAGTATTCATTGCCAAAGTCGAACTTAAGTTTTTCTTTCGCTTCCCGGTGGAGGCACATACTGGATCGGATCCCACTTTAAACTGTCGGTCCAGTAGCGATTAGCCTTCGTGTGCATGAAGTGGACTTAAAACACCAAATCAATCAATCAATTAATTAAGTTTATCTTTGTTTGTTTCCTTCTTGTTCTACCTTGTTGTTTTCAACTTCGAGAAGGGAGCAGAAAAATAATGTTTAATTGATTGATTGACTGAATTTGGTAACAACGTCGTTTTTCTTCAACTTTGGCTAATGGCGACGATGGAGATGCATTAACATTTGGTGCGTTCAAAAATTGACAGCCCTTACACCTCAGGTAATGTTTAACCCTCCGTAAACAGCGTTTTTTAAAATTTTGAATTATTTTCCTTAACAGCGCAATAATGGTCTGGGAAGCACTAGGTAACTTATCTTTACTATTCCCCCGAAAACATAGAGGCGTTCGCGCCTTTTCTCTGTAGTTCTTTCATTTGCTTAAACGCCTCTGAAGTGACCGGTCCCCCTTTGGAGGCACTCAGTACCGCGCGCGGTAACGTTTCATATCTTAAATCACAGCGCGCCAGCCATGAATTTGCGGGAAGTAAGAAGAATGAAACCACGGTACGTTGTTCGGAATGCAATTATTTGTATGCAGGAACCATTGCAGTATCCATACGAAATGTCGGAGTTATGAAAATAACGACATTGAAAAGTGACAACATTCGGTTCCTTATATTTTGAGTCAGTTTGTCTTGTCTTACGTATACCTCGAAAGATTACGAAAAACAAATTGAGATTTGAACATTTTAAAAATATTTTGTAAGTTTCTTCGAGGTGTGTTTTCTACATTTGATTGCTTTTTCTGCGAGTCAGTAAGATTTTGACAGGGAATATTGGAACAAGTAGTTCCTTTCTACGCCCATATAAGTTGTACGATTTTAATTCGATTTGAAAAATACGTTGAAAATTTTTATAAAGAATAATTTGATTTTTTACAAAAATACGTTGAATATTTTTGGAAAATATTTTGATAATTTTCTGAATGGTGAGTTAATTTTTTAGTGCCTTCATTTTATTGCAAAATTGTAATTACATTTAGAATAATATTTGCTTCAAGAGTCTAAGCTTGTAATTCCATCAGACTGTTTCATTTTTTTTATTTTCTTTTAATAGTTGATAAAAATGTCCGAAATGGACATGTTTGCGTTAATGTATATTTCTCCTGATTTCCAGTAAGTGCTAGTGTAAATCAACCTCGATTTGCATCAATAATGGACGTAAATAACATTGATTTTGATGAGGCGGCACTGAGTGCCGCGCGCGGGACATTTGTGCTGCAATGAGGACGCGGATGACGGAGGGTTAAGTCCACTTTTCAATGTGCTTCCTTCGGCAATCGAACCTAGACCCATGATTACTAGGCGATAGAGTTACCACTATATCATCGGGGAAGCCTAAAGGACTCCTCTTGATTTTTAATACTTCCATTATTAGCTTTGTTACTTCCGTAGGTTAATCACAACAATAAAAGGAATAGCCACAATGAAACACCCACTCTTTGCGTAGGATTCGAATCTTGGATCTCTTTCTTCGCAGCGCTAAGCACTGTGCCACTATGATTGACAAATCTCTTTGAAAAATAGGAAAGTTTCCTTTTGTAACTAATATGAACTTCATGGGGCAACAGCCCAGTGAGGACCAAAGGTTCTTAAGCAGCTTTTCCAATGGGTGGAGCGTGGGTTCAGCCACCCGCCGACGATTTTTGGCTTTCGAGACCTGAGCTTTTCTAACGATGGCGCCCACCCAGCGTCGAATAACATGGGTACCTGGGGGAAACCCTGGGGGGTAAAGGCGGTCAGGGCCGTGATGCTGATCACATCACCCCCACTCACGACCGGACCAAGAAAGTGTGGGGCGTTACCCCCACACCCCCTATACGCCTTCATGGCGTGGTGCTAAGCACAGGGGAGCACTTTACCTTTTTTTTTTTTTTTTGGGGCAACAGCCCAGTGAGGACCAAAGATTCTTAAGCAGCTTTTCCAATGGGTGGAGCGTGGGTTCAGCCCCTCGCCGACGATTTTTGGCTTTCGAGACCTGAGCTCTCTACATCTTCGTTTCAATTAGTAGCTCTTCAGTTGGCTTCACGATGCCGGGGCTCCGGCCGGGAATCTAACCTGCTACCGTTCGCAGCAAAGGCGAGAGGGCTATCCATTTGGGTACGCAGAAGTTCCTCGTTGTTTCTGGAGACAACAAAACATCATCAATATCTCAAATACTGTATACGAGGCATGACGTCTGACTTCCATGTGGTAGTCCCAGGTTCGATTCCTCGGTGGGTGATCAAAGTGGAATTTTTTCTGACAATGTCCCTGCGTGGGACGGCTCATGGGATGACCCAGTCTCTAATAGATAAGTACTTTGAGGCAAACCTGGAAGTAAAGGAGGTCGGAGCGTGGTGCTCATCACGTCACATAGAAATTGTGATTGATGGATTGTTGGTGTTTTCAGTCCACGTTATGCACAGTAAGGCTAATCGTGACTGGACCTAAAGTTTAAAGTGGGATCCGAACAACTATGTGCCCCCACCGGGTATCGAACCCGGGACCCCTTGATTACAATGCGACGAAGCTACCACTGCGCCATCGGGGAGGCCCTAGAAGATTGCCTAAGGCTAAGCTTGCCTAAGGCTGTGATTCGAGATAGAGACAGAGATATATTATACTATCTGAATCCAGCCACTATCTGGCAGACATTTTCTGTACAAACACACAGCACACCAAAATGGTAGAGAAAAGCGAAAGTGTTTCCAACCTCAGAGCACTTCAAAGCAGTATATCAATGACAAGTGACTGTAATTTTTCTCCTTTAATGTTTCCTGTAACATATATTTTTAGAGAATTTCTGGGCACAAAATATATTGATTTTCTTTCATGATAGTTTCATTTAAGAGCAATAAATCTTCGAACAGAAATATTTGTGTGTGTATGTGTGTGTGTGTGTGTGTGTGTGTGTGTGTGTGTGTGTGTGTGTGTGTGTGTGTGTGTCAGAACTGTAGATAGAGAGCGACGGAGAAAGAGGACACCGAACGAGGAAAAGAAAATAGTTGGGAAAGAGTAAACAACGCTGCAGAACAGGAAGTATTGGCGCCCTATGAGATTAATATTGTTTGCAAATGAATATATTAAGTAATTGTTTTCCTCACTCCGTTCGTAAACTTAGTAAAGTACGATTTGTTAATGATGTGTTATAAAAGGTGCCCAAAATGATGACTAATGGTATGTGCAGGCGTTTTGAAAATCGAAAACGGTACAATTACAAAATACGTTTTATGCGTCTTGTGTTTGTATTTACTTGTTTTGCGTCGCATTTCTTCCACCTTTGACTAATCATGCCGATTATAATGAATCGTAGCTATAAAATGGGGGAACTCCTGAAACCACCGCCACCCGCATACTTTCAGCAGTGTGTGCTTATGCTCTCGTGTCTTTAAATATAAACGTCAGTAGGTGGATTTACCTGTTCACTCGTTTTGCATTAACTCCCATTTAAATATTTTTTTATTACATAGTATATTATAATATAATATAGTACACATGTGGCAAGTTATTATGGTGACTAATCTCTTCTGGTATTCAGAATATGTTAGGTTTTCAATTTGTGTACAGGTGTTAATACGGTTTTATTAAAAGTAATAACTTCAAAATGTAAACTCCAATTGAAAAAAGACGACAGAGGCAGAAGGGAGCATGAATTTCTCTCCATGTTGGAAGTAGAAGCGGTTATTCAAGATGATTATTAAGCCAGATTCGATCTGTGAAAAGACGAAGAAGTATATACAGGATCCCATATATTCCTTATGGAGAGATAACTTCAAGTTACGTGTAATCAAATTGACATTTTGACTATTCCAACTCCAAATGAAATCTTGAACCTGTCCTTTTTCCAATCATATGTCTTTCTACGCCATCGGAAGTTTGATATTCCAAAGAGAACAAGTAAAATAATACTCCCGTAATCGTAATGCTAAGTTTTCTCCCCCTCCTACGACCATCCAACGCACAGATATCTCTTTCTCCAGCTCGCCGCGAGGAAAGGTCAGTGGAGAAGGGGCGGCTTAGGATCCTCGCGTCTAGGTAGACACAAACTGCCTGCCTTTAAACGGTTTAAGTGGTATATTGCAAATGGGATTAGTACTAATATTATAGCAGGGAGAGATGTTAGAAGATTATAAGAGTTATTTATCTATCTATCTATCTATCTATCTATACAATGACTTGTTTTAGTAATGATTATAGGGTGATATTAAGTAATGAAGTTTAGTGACAAATATAGATTAATCTCAGGTGTGAGTGACGGGTGCAAAAGAAGACAGATGTAGTGCTAAACTAAATATAAATAAAGTAGATATTTTTTTAATATTTTACATTAGGAGTTAATATCATAAGCTATATAATTAGCTTTATATAGCATTTAATATATTATTGCTGGTTAGATAAAGTTGGTGAAGGGGCATTCACAGAGGAACACACATGCCCTGGCCAGGATTCGAAACAGGAGATCGTGGGCCGAGCTCCCGGCCACCGAGGTGCCTTCTGGGTTTTTGTGATATACTATAAAAATATTTTCGAAATTAATAATGTTAATAATAAAATGTAATACTTTGTTATGGGGTTATATACAGTGTACTAAATATGTATACATATTTTTACAATGTATTTTCAGTAAAGATGCTTTTTTATTAACGATTCTCAGTATGTTGTAATTAATTGTACTTACTAAACTACAGAGAAAAGCAATGGAAATTGTCCAGTAATAGAGATAAAGAAGAACAAACACACTTTTTTTCCATGGGGACAGTTGTGGAAAGACAAGAATTTATTTTCTGGAATTGTGCACCTGTCCGACAAGAAATTGATGTCATTTGACGGCAGATTACTTACTGGGTGATGTTGTTTACATGCAAATATTAGAAACAAAGATAATAACAACATTTCCATACATCATGCAGCGATGAGCCCAATTCAGTGCGGGGCGCGGCGCACAGGGTGGATTCTGTTCTCGCACTGATCGCAGAAATCTATTGCTACCGCTGTGGTTTGTGTGTGTGGGTATGTGTGGGTGTGTGTGTGTGTGTGTGTGGCGAGTGGGGTATGCGTGTCTTGATTGTTTGTATTAATGAGTTACATTCCCGGTGAGTGTTAATCTGTAAACACTCTCTGCCTCGGAACGAACACCTCAACGTTTAAATTCGTGAGTATGTACTCATGATTGCTCTTTTTGATGGGGAGGAGGGGTGTCGGTTGTTATGATTTATATTTCTGTTTAGCTGGCGGCTTGTATCCCAACTTCTATCCAATTATATGTATAGTTGTTTGTAGTTAAACAATTCTATTTGGGGGGGAGCATTTTTTAAGGTTAGTGGTACTAGCTAGAAAATACACTCGTAGAACTTAAACACATCCGCAAATCAAGGTACTTAAATTTGGTAATTATAATTCAATAAGGTAGGTGAGTTAAAGGTGGCCATAGTTCCCAAGGTGGTTAACAAATGGCACCACACCAATGTACCCAGTCCACCTCTGGTGCACTATGCAGAAAATGAACTATCTCTGACTGCTAGCAGCAATTTTATGTTATTTATTGTGTCAAGGATCGAGCAGATTAGTTGTCGTTGTTATTTTCAGGTAAGTAAGATATGTGTGTGTGTACGCCCTTGAAATTAACGAATTCTAATATTTTATACATATTTTGAAAGCTCTTTTAATTATATTTTTGATCACATAGTTACATAGGAACGATACCTATTTTTGTTGAAAAACGTAGTCCAGAGGCGAGTTCCTAAGGTGGAACAGGTTACACTCGCCTCTGGAATTTACACTTTTTCACATTAAAATACGTTTTATTGTTAAAGATTACCTAATAATGTTAAATTTGCAGAGACTTTCATGAATCACTCAATGTTATTAATATGTTGGGTTTTTATGTTAAATACTTCAGTGACAATTTTTTTTGCGGAAGGGTTTCTTTCATTTATTTCGTAGACAATTAGTAGGGTGGAGTTAGCTCAAATTTTGCTCCAAACCGGAATTAAATACTATAGAAAATATTTTTTTCCAGGAATGTTCCCCAATGTTAGGACAACTCAAATCCAAAATGTCAAGAGATGGAAGCTTGGGGAAATCATTCTACATACGAGGGTCGGTCAATAAGTAACCACTCCGCCCCGGAGTTCGGTTATGCGTCGTTACTGTACATAATGCGTCACCAATCAAAAGTTTTAGACTAACAAATTATCTTATAAATTATAAAAATATAATAAACATGAATAAATATGTTTTCTTGAGCACAAGCAACATTTTCTACGAAGCTATAAGCAGTGGGCCACCTTTCGTACCCATGGGCCACCTTGGAAACAGATGTAACGGTTTTGTAATTATTTTTTTAAAAAACAAGTTACAAGCAATTTTACAAAATATTTATATGGTACATGTTGTTAATTAGTTGTAAGAGTTGTTTCTTAAAATTTCATCAATTTATCTCTTATTGAAGATTTGTAAATTGCCCTAGAAACTTAACTACGGACCTTTGGCTCACCTACCTTACTGATAATATAATAACAAATCTCTTTAATCTATCAGAAACTCTCCATTGTTTAGACTACATGCGTCTATGATAGATATAATATTACCACATTATGTAAAGTTAAGACAGTACGGTTAACAACACTAGCATGAAACAAAAGTGGAGCTTCATGCGCTGAATAATCGTGTTCAATTTCACCGCTACAGAGATGGACTCACTCTGAGGTTAAGCGTTCCTTCTGCGCATCTGACTGCCCGGTTGGCGAATCTAAGGTTCAAAGTTTTTCCTGGTCGGCACGCATCTAGGTAAGGGTCTCTGGAATGTATATTATTTTGGACAAAAGTTAAGAAAACTTTATTCAATGCAAAAGCATCGCATATGTGTTTTCATAGCTCGTTACATCGGAACAATACTTCAGAGAGCAAAAATGATAATCAGAAAAATTGATCACCTTCATATCCTCTAAACGTTATGGAATGTTTGTCAAAGTAGTAACCGAACTTGTGACTGTCATCGTTTTTATAACATTCACAATTAAGTTGTATTAATGATAAAAATCTTTGATAATAAGCAGGGCATTTCATTATCACTGTTACTGTTCTAATGATGTATTATGGGATAATCGTAAGTAGATTTCTGTATTTTATTTCTTAAAACAAATAATATATTTGTACTAGTTGCTAATTGAAAAACTAACAGCAACAATTATGGCGACCTTTAGCCAGGATTCGTGAATATATAGTGTGGAAGTTATCTTCTGATTACTTTAAATAATGGATCGGAAGCAACATTCTTACAACTTAAGAACGGGAGTTTTCTTAAGATCCGATGTCGTCGATAGTTTCAGGAAAAATGAAACTATTGAAGAAAATGCTGACCCAATGAAGAATATTATTTGTTGCAGTAACATTGGAGCAGATTCCCGTCTTGTGAAGTGCAATGGCTGCAATAAATGGGAACATTTGGAGTGCAGAGGTTTGACTGTAATGCACTGGGTAATATTTAGTTCTTCTAATGAAAGCTATTTTTGTAAATCTTGTAAACCAGATTTTGATCCTTTTTTGTTAAAATCTTATACAAGTACAGTGAATCCAAACTTGGACAAGATTATTGCTGCACTTCAAGTTACGGTTACCCAAAGTTTGCAGCAAAATAATGAAAATCTTCAAGTAAAGTTGCAAACAGAACATTCACTGTGAATTGCAACAAAATAATGAAATGTTGCAAAAGGAGTTGCAAAAGGATATGCAACAAAATAATGAAATATTGCAAAGGGAGTTACAAAAGGAGTTGCAAAAGGAGTTACAATAGGAGTTGCAAAAGGATATGGAACAAAATAATGAGATGTTGCAAAAGGAATTGCAAAAGGATTTGCAACAAAATAATGAAAATTTGGAAGAGAAGTTTCAAGCCATTCGAAATGAATTACAGCAGCATAATGTTAGGTTTAACGGCCGGCTTGATCATATTAAACATTCGTTACAAGATGTTGCCCAAACTTGTCAAAATGTTAGCAGTGAGTTGAGGTGTAAATTGGATGAAGGTATTAGTACAATGCATGTCGAAGTTTCAGATATTCAAGAACAAATGAAGAGTCATGACGGAAAGTTGGCAAGGTTGGAAGTCTGCAATGAGGGAAATTATGGAGAAATTTACTCAAAATGAGGTTAGGTTTGAAACGTTAAGTGCGGAGTTAGATAGAATGAAGGTAGTTCAGACTGCTACATGTAGCTCTGAAACCTTGGTAAATGACCTTAGAGATAGGGTTATTTCTTTAGAGCAAGGCAATGCCATCAGCAACAGTGTTGGTTCTTCCGGTTATGATTCATCTGATAATGAATTACTAAATGTAAATCAGGTCAGAACGCTACTTGTTTAGGAACTGATTTTACCTATATGCTTTCCAATACATCTTATTTGTGGGATCCTCCATCACGTGACGAATCACCTGCTCATTTCGCTACACATCCGTTGACCAATAGGAGAATACAGGTAGAGTGCATTACAATGACCCTGTTCTACTAACCATTATTTTTATGGAATTCCTCTGAATGCCAGTTTTCATAATGAAGCTCAATGTTGTACAACGAAAGCTTATTCAAATAATCCAATTTCACAAATGCATCTTCAGCATGCACCTTCATGCGAGAAACCAATATATACTGTGGCGGTAATACAAATGCTACAACTTCAATGAGTCCGATGTTTTGTAATCAAAATTACATTCCCAGAAATTACATTTTGAATGATCGAATTAACATTGCTTCTAGGAATTCTGAGTCTCCACATTTTGGATCAAACAAGTTTCGTAAACCTGTGTGTACAGAATATAATACAAATATTTCTGCAGGAAACACATTTGGTGAATGCATGGGTAAAGTTATTCGTGTAAATGAACTAAGCCAGTTACCACGTTTTGGTGGTGACGTCTCGAAACAATCAGCTAGGGAGTTTATAGACCAGCTGACAACAATGTTAAATTTGATTGGTGTATCTTCTCAATATCGCCTGCAAGTTATTCACAAATGTTTCTACAATACTGCAGCGTATTGGTTCAGTAGTGAAAGACGGAATTTCTCATCATATGATGATTTTGTGTGCAAGTTTCTTGAACAATTTGCTTCGAATGATTTGTTAGAAAGCCAACTGACAGTTTTGTGTTCTCATAAATATAACACATCTTGTGGTTTATCATTAGAAGCGTACGCATTCAAAGTATATTCATTTTATTGCAACCTTGTAGAAAAGCCTAACCAAGCTGAGATAATAAGAGTAATTCTGAAGCAATTGCCAGAAATAGTTTCTAAGAATGTGGGTTGTCACGATATTTCCAACCTTAAGCAATTAACACAAAAACTCAGGACAATAGATTTATATTCTAGTGATAAAACCAAATCTTTGTCACTACCTGGTGATTATATAAGCGGGGAGTACAACTCGAATAAGTTTGAAAAAGCTAGGCATTTTGTAAGGCAAGTGTCTGTGGAAAATAAGTCATGCAGTGATTCATCTACACAAACTGTAGCTTCTGAGAGATTTATGGGCCAACCAGGTGCTAGGAATCCCAGAAAGAACTATAGACAATCTGAAGCTAACCAAGAGAGCTATAGGCGACAAGGTAACGATCGAAGTTTGTACTTTCATAATAACAATCTAAGAACAACCACTCAAAGGAACGCTAGTAATGACAATGATATAGATGCACCTGGATACAACAGAAATAGAAGATTTCAAAGTTAGACCAGTACAGAATTGCGAGATGACTCCATTAACACTAACTCAGAGATTTCAGCAAGGAACAATGGAAATTTCCGAAATGAAATGTACTGCAATAACAGTTTAAGTCAACAATGTTCTACAGTAACTAATGTTACTAGTGAGAACCCTGCGAGAACATTAAACAATTACACGTCTATTTGATCTTGGGAGAACCATTTTTGTGGCAGTACAAGGCTATAATTAATTATCCTATGTGTACAGTTGAGCTAATTAATTCAAGTGGTAAGGAAGTATCGGCTCCTTTTGTTCAGAGTTCCACAAATAATACTTGCTCGTTACATTAAGCTGGATCTTGTAAAACATTGACATTTGAATCTTCTCATGTGGATGATTGTGTTTTCTAAAGAAGATAGATATTCATAAGGAAGTTTATGGCAACGAATATTGTGAAGCTGAAGTTAATCATTTATTTAATTTATTGCTCAAATACCAAATGTATCATTTAATATTTGGGTTACTTACAAATATTGCTTTAAAGGAAGTAAATAACATTTTTGTGAGCTTGGCGTCTTTAGATGGACCAAAGATAAAATGCAGACCTAAGGTGCAAAACATCAAACCCTTCAACTGTTCATTGGAGAAGAAACAAGAGTTGTTGTTGAATGTTAACAAATAGGTATGTAAGGGTAAAAACGTAGTTTCGAATTGATTGTCATTCTTTGAAAGATTTGTTATAGTATTAAATGTTGTTTTGAATGTTGAATATTTGAAAGTTATGTAACTGTTCGATGTGTATATTTAATATATTGTATCTTTTTAAGCCACCAAAGTATGATGGCTATATTTTCTTCACCCCAGGAGGGGAGGTTATTGTGACTGTCACCTATTTTATAATATTCACAATTAAGTTGTATTAATGATAAAAATCTTTGATAAGAAGAAAAACATTTCATTATCACTGTTACTGTTTTAATGATGTATTATGGGATATGGTGTTATATACCATTTCGTAAGTAGATTTCTGTATTTTATTTCTTGAAACAAATAATATATTTGTACTAGTTGCTAATTCAAAAACTAACAGCAACAAACTCCGTGGTGAAGTGGTTAGAACATCGCGAAACGAATGTGCACTGTATTTGTGATTTCATTTCGGGAAGTAAGTTTTTTTGGGTATTTGTGTTTGGCGTATTTGTGATTTCATTTTGGGAAGTAACTTTCTTTTGGGTATTTGTATTTGGAGTATTTCTTATTTCATTTGGGGAAGTAAGTTTCTTTGGGTATTTGTATTTGGCGTATTTGTGATTTCATTTCGGGAAGTAAGTTTTTTTGGGATATTTCTATTTGGCGTATTTCTTTGGCGTATTTGTGATTTCATTTCGGGAAGTAAGTTTTTTTTTAGTATTTGTATTGGCGTATTTGTGATTTCATTTCGGAGAGTAAGTTTTTGTGGGTATTTGTGTTTGGGGTATGTGTGATTTCATTTCGGGAAGTACGTTCTTTTGTGTATGCAAATTTGTATATGTTACCAGTCAGTAAACGAACCTAGGACATTAAATATTTTACCATTTACACGTAATTTAGAAACAGTTCGTATATATTTACGTTTTAACAAAGCACAAACTGATACACAAAGCACAAACTCATACACTATCGAACTAGTAAAACCAAAACCTTGACCAAATTTATATTGCCAGATTAAAACTTAATGACCACCTAACCTGCCTACAAGTTTTATGTGAACATTTTAATACATGTAATCAGCTATAAGTCATGCAAATTTAAGCGGAAAATAGCCTGCTGGAATACAATGAATTAACTTTCAGTTGTCTCGGCTCGGTAAGGTTGGTCAGTTCCAGAATGGTGTGTCCTTTAAGCCACAAAGCTGCATACTTTACGACAGGAAAACCTTTGATGGCTGGACCAGTAATGGACACAAACACCAATGATAATAGAGTCTTAATGAGCGTACAATCTCGCAAGTCTGTGAAGATGAGATTCATCCTGAAACCCCTCTCACATTCTGCTGAAGATTCTGGAACAACAGCAATTCTCTTCAAAAGCTCTTTCAGAGCATTACTCAATTTGTTCTTTTTGTTCTACTTGTACTCTCAGTTCTCCTTTATTTGAAGTGAAAGAATATAGTCTAAGTCAGAAGTTGTAAAGTTCCCAAAATCACACAGCATTTTGTCGTCACCATACAAAATCAGTTTATTTTCGCTTCGTGACCACTTTTTACCATCCGGAAAATCTTGGTGTTATATTGTCAGCAAGACTTATAAGAACTACAAATTTCCGAAATCTGAATATTGATTCTGTTCAATGTGTGAAGTATTTTTTTATACATTGTCCTCTGTATGTTTTCTTCAGAGCAAATTCTTCTGTAGCTGCTTTCAAAGAACCTCCTGCAACATCCTTCATTGCACTGAAATATCATTCTCTGAGTTTACATTTACAAAGCACACAAAGATCTGTTTTGTAAATACAGGGACACTGTTTTAAAACTTCTAAACTATTTCGCAAGAAAGAAAGTTGAATAACAAATGACCATGTGCAATCTGCGGAATTTAGCTCTATCTCTAGATTAATAAGATTTGTCATTACTTCGTGCATGCAAAAACTCTACAAGAGCACATAAGTCTGACACCACAGCAGATACCGGTAAAAAAGAAAAAAGAAGATGCAACCCATCGAATGTCAAAGCTACGTATGAGTTTTCTAAGTTCTGCGTTCAAGTTGGCAGCGGTTGGTTCTAAATTTTTAAGTTTTTTCATACTAGCTGAAAACAGTTTGGTAATGTGTTCATGAATGATTTAAAATGCAAAGGTTATGATTGAATATCAACGACGTTATGAACAGCGAATTCTAATTTGTGATTTAGATAATGAATGACATTGAAGTGCTTATTGAATCTTGATTTAAGAACGATGCAGCTCTTTTGTATATATATCATCTGAAATACCATGCCGGCATAGGCACGAAGTTAAGTGTGTCTACAACGAAGCTGCCTGAGAGGAACTCTTAAGACATCAATATGGAAAAAGTAATTGCAAGTTAACTAATAAATCCAGTGCGAAAAGAAATGATAAGGCACAATTTGTTTGAAACAATAGTGCACTCATTAACCATATTACGGAAAACATTTCCTTGTGATACACCTGTACCCAACGACAATGTAAACAAGTAAACAATAGGCTATTTAAAAATAGATCTTCAGACGTGAAGTATGATGTTATTGTTTTAATGTTAAATAACTGTTTCCCTAATGATTTTTCAATTATGTTTTTTTTCATAGTTAAGAAATGTTAATCTATATAAGTTCAATTCCACTTTTTCTTTGATAGGGATAAGAACATGTCTGGCAGGAATGAAAATAATGTTCTTTGCCAGGGATAACACTTTTCTGAGGGGAAATCTCCGACATCATTCACGTTCATTCACACACTGATGCCAGGGGTTCCGGATTAAAATCACGCCCTCGGCAAGGTTGCTCTTTGTGAGTATATCTTCATCAATTTCATCATATCATCATTCAACATCATATTAGCATTAGCCAAAAGTGGCAGAAAATCTAAGTAAAATAAACAAAATCAATCAATCAAAGTAAAATTAATGTTGGGACACCCCCATACATGGGCACCCGCAGGGGTGAAGGGGGTTTCCCCCTGGAATTTCTGGAAAGAGTTAATGTAATTCGAATGGTGAAAATGTAGACACATTTTATAACAAGATGTATTGTTTTGTGTGACTTACAGGCCGTAAGTTACAGCAACTATTATTATTATTATTATTTGAAGTAGGGTTACATTTCAGCTTCAGTCTATTTTTACACTGATTTAATAACTACAGAAACAGCTTTTTGGCCTACATGAATTAATGTTGAGTACTATAAAGTTATGCAAATTGTATATAGATATACAGAACATGGAAATTACAAATGTATGTAATTTAAAAATCGAATTGTAGTAGTAGTAGAAGTAATAGTAATGTAATAATAACAACAACAACAACAAAAGTTTCTGTGACTCTGCCCGAACCTGAGAAAATATTCTGCGTGCATTCTTGCCCCCATAATATAGCCATAATGAGTACCTTCCTGCCAATTGGAAGTATGTATCCATAGCAACTTCAGTGTATTGATAGGATTGATGACGCTGTCTCGGGGGTGTCAATCCTATTACAGCTTCCAGCTGTTGGTTACTGTTGGTATGCAGAACGTGAAACTCCTAGCACGTTTGGAAACGTTGCAGAAGAAGAAAATAGACCTCTAAGCTTGTAGGAGTAAGCTTCTTTCTACCTGAAGGTCATTAAGGAATATAAAACCAATGTTTAACCGTCTTGCTTCGATTGTTTCATTTCAATGGTAGTAAGTTAATTATAACGATTTTTTTTCTTGTCTGGTTCGTTAAGATGAGGAAAGGCTTTAATTGGTTGCCTTGGAAACCAAGCGGGATTTATGAGGAAAGAAATTTTAGAAATATTTTCGGGAGAGAACAAGTTGGTCCTGAAATACTTGAGTGAAACTCACCATTCTTTAAAACATAGCCTATTGTATATATGTATCCATATATAGTTTATACTCGTAACGAAATACCATAATATCAACACGAATATAGTTTGTGTGTAATGTTACATACTTTGAGTGTCGCAAACAAACATGTACGCTGCTTTTATCTAGCACTTTCGACTTTTGTACATTAAAGATTATTACACTCTGAAATCTCGTTTCTTCTTTCTGAATTAATTAAGTAAATTGACGAAATATGTTGCACACAAATGTGCATATATTAGGAACTTAGATGCTTGAAAACATTTTTTCTTGGTTTCAAACAACTAAGAATCTAACAAACGTAATATTTTCTTGGATCATAAAGTGAAGTTGTCATCTGATTCAGAAAATGATGTCGAAAAACACAAGGAACTAGAGAATTGCAAGAATTTATTTAAATATAGAACCGGCCTGATGAATTTGCTAATAATACTACAGGCGATGCATGTAACCGCTCACAATTACGTGGGCCATTCTGAGTCGAATGGTGTGCGGATTGTCCAACAGGTGGCTGCACTTATGCTGCAAGGTTCAAGGACACGTAACGGTTAAGGTACGAATGTGTTTGCAGTGCCCAGGCGACAGGCCCGCAAGATCCCCCGACCTTACCAGCTAGAATTTTTCCCTGTAGGGTTTACTGAAGGACAGGGTGAATGCAAATAAACCGCGTAAAGAACAACATTTCGGCTGACATCAGCAACATCATAGGAGAAACACTGAGGCTAGTCACAGCGAATGTGCAAACGCGGATGGAGGCGTGCCTTCTTGAAAACGGCGGACACTTTCAGCACATGCTCTGATCACAATCAACAATCAAAAACGCACTATCCAAAGTACGTCATGTATAAATTCCGTTAATATTTATATGGTATAGTTTATATTACAGCTCATTTTGTCGGGCCGGTTCTATAAGAATCACCCTGTATAAAGGGTTAATTACAATGCCGTCGCCAATACTTTACGTTTAAGAAATGGTTATAATATGAGTCTCTAAATGCACTTTTTTTAAATTCTCCTTTAAACCACGGGTGACCAAAAAGTCACGCAACTGAGACTTTGAACGTGCGTAACATTTGTACAAAAAGCGATAATCTTTCACTTCCTATTAATACTAGCTTACCCGAGGGGGGCTGGCAGGCCCACCCCCTCTATTTCTTGATTTTGTAACAGTTAAATTATTTATACAAAATTGAAAATACATTACATTGTTCCCTAATGTGCCCTCCATATTTCTGTAATGCTTTTGTTCATAAAGACATAAATGTAATGTAAATAGAAGGCAAAATGCATTTTGGTGGGCCTATCAGCCGCCATCTTTGAATGCGTGTTTTTCGAGACACATATGCCAGTGACAGTGTACACTTGGTTGTTAATAATGGTAATATTTGTAATTATTATAAATAATAAACAACTGCCACTCCACAAACAAAATAACATTAAAAAAATATTATTATTTTTGTGAGTTTTAGCGAATGGTAAAAAAGATATGTGACACTCATTCAATAATTGTTATTATTTTTTCTAAACGCTGGTAATTTTTGTAATGTTTATAATTAATAAATAACTGCACATATTTAATCAACAAACGAAGCAGTGATTGATTAACAAAATGGTTCCCCTCCCCCTCAGGTAAGTAAGTTTCTCTTACAGCACGAGTAAGCTAAGTATAACTTTGTCTATGTGGATATTTTTTAAACATTAAACAAGAGAATGATCCTTTACATGAACGTCCAGAATGTGAAAAAGTTACTAATGTGTAAAAAACTTTTTGTATGACGTAAAAGAATGATGGATATAAGACAATTGTAAAGTTACTTTCCATAATTTTCAAGACAAGTGCCTCAATGACATGGATTTTTTTGTAGTAAAATAGCTCTAGATATGTACTTTCATAGTTAAAGGGTTCTACTAACTAACTTCTATTGTTCTTCTTATATTACCGAACAGATACAATCTTCTCGACGTGTCTTGTACATATATTTAAACTTTGTGAACTGTCGTACATGTTGAGTTTTGAGATCAATTGTACACACAAATTTAGATACTCTCGAGGATTTGTTTCGTGTTCCAGGTTAGTGTAATTGATCAATTTACTTGAAATAATGATTTTCTTTACTTTAACAGCGTGCGCAAGTTTGAAAACTCGGAGATAATGAGGTCAAATTTACAAAACACCAATATAGGAGTACACGAGAAAACGATCGTTTTATAATTCTGTAACTAAACTTTAAACTTTGGAAAATGCACTTCCAACTGTTGTATGCGCTAACTCCAAATTTAATATCAACAAACGTCCGTGACTGTACATACTCCAACAAATTCAGTGTGTCCCAAAATTGATGTAAATCGTGGAGTGTTTTCAGAGTTGTCGAAAGAAGACGCTCCTCGTGAAAGGTAATTTTACTCTGCTTCATGATTCTGTTTCCATCTGTTACCGACGCAGGCGTCCCTTAGTGCAGAACGAAGGGGAATTAAAGTATCCGAGAAACGTGCAGAGGCAAGAGAAAAATAATTTCAAGTGGATATTAAATTTGTGTTTGAGAGTGGAAGGGGAGTTGCTGAGCCGAGATTCTTAGCACGGATTTTACGTCTCGCTTGTGGAAATCTGCCAAATGTGAAGAGGATAGGCAGGCGGCCGGAGATGCAACAAAAGTTTATTTCCACAGAAATACAATTTTAATTCCAAAGCAGGAATACAATAATAGAATATATTGTATTGTATTGCGAATTCCTATTATGTTGTGGCGGAGTGGTTGGCACAGGGCGCTACGACTTCAGGTGTCCCGGGTTCGAATTCCGGCAGTTGTTCTTTGTGAGTGTGCCTGCATTAATTTCATCATATCATGACTCATGCTCATCGTCGCGATTTGCCAAAAGTATGAGAAAAGTGACGCTAAAATAACAAAAATCAAATATTATATTGTGCCGCTTTTCTGCCCTGGAGAATCTAGTACAGTTTGTATGGAGTACTCAGTAGCATCTGTAAATGAAATTTGAATTTACAAGAGCCGATTACTATTGAGGGAAAAAAAGTGAAAGGTGAACAACAATATTTCTCTGAAGTTTCTAGAACTATTACGGTTTCTACTCAATGTTAATTTTTTTGCTTCAGAGGTCACTTTCAGCGATGATTCAACGGAAATGTACAAGAGATTGTGGAGAAAACAAGAAGCTGACATCGGGATGTAAAGAAGAGTGCTTAAGAATAAGGGAACCGGAAGAGAGGGAATTAATTAATTTTGTTATTTGTTGGAGAGAAAAACAGAAGTTACACGACGTTAATTTTTTCAACAAATATTAATTATGTGCAAAAGATGCGTAGTCAAGAGAACTCGAAACATTTAAGACACATAGTTTTTCTGTAAATGAAGATCTTTTGAAAAATATTCGGCTATTTCGTCGTGTGAGAACCACAGGAACTTAACTACATACTCCCCAAAATTTGTTTCGTTAAGGCCCCTTTATATGCAGATAGGTTAATTGCGACAGGGCCTATAGTTTGTAGTGAGATCCGAACCACTATGTGCCTCAACCCGCTATCGAACCAACACATCTTGATTACACTATGTTTTCAAAAACTACGCTACGAAAATAATTTATTACAGAAAATTATCAAGTTTCCAACTATTTATATTTTCTCAGCACTCATACGAAATTTAGCGAACTGCAGCAGACTATGTTAGATACGTTTGATAATAAACGCATTAAGGATTTAATTAACATGATACAGAGGCTTGCAATTATGTCATTAAAATTCGTAACAGAGAGCCTTAAAATCGCGATAGCAACCGCGGGGAAAGTGATTAATTGCGCTTCGTATGTGTGCGGGGGACCTTTGCAGTATATATTCCGGGGCAATACATTTTCACCCGTAATGAATTCGCAACACGACAAGAAAATATAATCAGGTTTCCAGGGCAGCGGGAAGGGATTTCAGCAGCGTCAGGAAATTAAGGCAGGAAGCGGAATATCAGACGACGCTTCTTAATTTAAAGTGAAATTCAGCCATGCTTTTTCTTCTTTTTTAAAAAAAATAAATAAACAAGCTTACTGCGTACCCGCGATTTGTTTTCCTGTGTGCTAATCCAAACTTAACATTTAGATCAGTGCGGCGAAATATTTCGGGGACAAACGAAATAAATATAAATATATATATATATATATATATATATATATATATATATATATATATATATATTAGCAAGTAGGCAAAATAAATATGCAATCGAATTACAAAACAATGGACGTACTTTTACCCTTCTCAACTTCATATATGTGCGAGCAAGCCTTCTCTGCTATGGCGACAATAAAAGCGAAAGCAACAAATAGACTGTATAACATTGAGGATGATGTGCGTGTTTCGTTGTCAACTGTAAGGTCTGATATCAAATATTTGTGCTCTGAGCATCAATCGCAAGTCTCACATTAATAAAACAAAACTTTTTTGAGTGATTTCCATTGTAGTTATCTGTATCCTATTCTGATGTTCGTTCCTATATACAGTAAAACTTCTCCTAACGGACACCTCTGAATACCAGACACCTCTAAATTACGGACATTTTTAAATTCCCGGCAAAAATACATGGGGTTTAATGGCAATATTACTTCTCAATAACGGACATTCTTAATAACGGACGCGGACACTGAAAACTACCTCACCAACGCAAATAAAACTTCTTAATAACTGACAGCTTGAAAGAAAACGGTCGCAATTCTTGGAATTCGACACAACAATGGCCAGTATTTTGAACTAGCGCACATTGTTTCATGTTACACCGAACGTATTTCTTTTCTAGAAGTGCAGACAGTAGAGAGTATTCTTTTTGGTTATCTTGAGAAGTGTGTGTCACTTCTACTGCGATGTCGCAGAATCGCAAACGACTGACTTTAAAGGAAAACGTTAAGTCATCAACGTCTACGAGAAAGAGAAACTTAGTGTTCGAGACAAAGAAAATATATATGATTATTTTGGACAATCTGGGTCTGGCCAGAAATAGTTAGAGCCTATTGAAAATGAAAGAAAATTTTGAATGCAGTAATTTGACAAAGGATTACACTACGTGTACTGTATTTTCATTTTTCAAATTTGTAATGTAGCTATGTAGATATAATTTTGTAAATTTAAATTCACCGTATGTAGTACAGTATTTTGTTCTTTGAATGTAGGAAAAATATTATGTTCGTAAAGTACGTACTGTAATGTTCTTATTATATTGTGTAACATCCTACACTTTCTTCTGAATAGCAGACACTTCTTAATAACGGACATTTATTTTTCCGCCCAGGCCTGTCCGTTATTGAGAAGTTTTACTGTATTATCTTTCAATAAATGAACAACATTAGTACAGGAGTAAGGTATTTGTTTGATAATAGATTTAACTTGTTCCTGATTACATATTTTAAATTAAAAATTGACAAAAGATTCTAACAAGGGTGCCCTAAGTATCTAATCTCATTGACAAGGGTACCGCGATCATAAAAATGTTGTGAATCCCTGATTTAGATAGTATTCTTGAATGATGTGTCAAATGCGAATAATCTATATCGTCAGTAGCGACGATTAGGTGCGAAAACTGGGGAAGGGCGATGCAAGAACAGTTTACTTTCTCTTGGAAGACAAGGCCTAGTATTAAGAGACTATATTGAGAGGAGAGGGAAATTGGGGGGTAGCAAACTTACTTCCCTCACCCACTTCATCTACGTCACTGTATATTGTAATAAAATTCTGTCTTATAGGTCTTACAGTACAGCGAGTTTTATCTTGTACTAGCTGATTGCCCGGCATTGCCCGAGTATTTATTTATACCTATCTTCTAACAGGAAAATAATGACTTCTAACTATAGTGTAAAATGAACTTGGAGTTGAACGGCATTGAGAGTGTCACTATTTATCTACGCGACCCCGAAAACTATGGATTCCATACTAATATCGGTCATTTTACATTTTACCCCCTTCCCACCCCCACCTCTAGGGGTGCCAGACGTGCCTTGTAGTTGAACGGCATTGGCAGTGTCACTATTCATCTTATCGACTCCGAAAACTATGGATTCCACACTAATAGCCTATAGGTCACATTTGTGTACAAGAAATAATACTTCATTCATCTTCATGTGAATGTAATCAATGAACAAAACAATTAAAGAACATTACACGTCTTGCTCAAAGTGGGCACCTCCGTTACGAATGCAGGCATGCAGGTTTTTACGGACGTAACTCGTGATGTGATGGTGCCTTGATGTGAATGTGAATGTTAGCAACATTTGTACCTTGTTGGATAGCAGATGACACAAGGAAGTAATTTAAGTAATTTGTACGCTTCGTGTCATATCATGTTCGATATTAATACGTTGCCAAGTAAACTAAGAGTGCATTTTTTTATCACCACTTGTAAGTTTAGACCCACCCGTTACTTACATGTGATTGTTATTTGGGAAAAACTTAATTTTCAACGAACCACTTATTTGTTAGCTATCAGAAAACGCTGAAATAAGTTCCATAGAATGAGCAGTTTTTTCTCAATTCATCTTTCTATGTGGAAAATTGTAATTTTTTAAAAAAAAAACTGAAATTCGATTATCTCGAAAACTACTAATTTTCGGACGGGGTATCATATGGTCAAATTTATTGCAAATTGTCTCTACTTTAACCCCTTTCAGGGAATACATCTAATTACCAGTCACCCTGTATAGAAGAAGATGTATAGCTATTTCTGAACAATCACTTCGTATACGTGGTAGTATATTTGTTAACTTTAGCATATGAATGGGTGAAGTTATTAATGTACAAGTCCTTTTATGACCAAATTACACATTTATTTATTCTTGATAATATCAAATGTTAAATAGCAAAGATAGTTTTGGTGATCAAAAAATTTCACATTTGTGGATTGATCAGTTCGTTGTATATCGTCATGTTAAAGTTACGATATGTGTTAATAACAAAATGTTTGACTTCAATTGGCACAGACTACTAACTCATCGTGTGTATTGCAAAACATTCTGTTACGACTTGTTTATTTTCCAGTAAAGATGATATTTTGGTTGATTATTTTCGCAGTAATATATTTTCCTTTCTGTCAATATTGTTCTTTGTGTTTATATTTTTTAGCTTTGTGTTCATTAAGGGTGATCCCGGAAGCTGAAGCCATTTTCGATTTTTAGAAATATCTACAACTACTCAGTCTGACACAGGTGCATATGTTGCCAGGACAACAGGGTGAAAAATGAGGCTTAACGGTGATTGAGATGTGGGGAGATGCTAAGTTTATGTAGAGAATTTTAAGAAGATTATTGTATTCATATGCTGTGTCGCTAATGTTAATAGTGACATTGTGATATGTAGAGTTGGTTAATGTTGATAGAATGACAATTAACTTTGGACAAAGGTAAGAGGTTATTTATTGTATCTAATAGCACGTCCTGAGAGGTTCATTGTAGGCGTATCTTAAAGGTCATAATACTACGGCGGCACGGAGATTGGGCAACCACAGACGTAGTAATCCGTGGCTCTCGACAAGAAGGAACTTGTTGCATTAAGTTACACTTCAGATTTGGTTTATTTTACTTCGTTTTTTCTGTCATTTTTGGCTAATCTCGAAGATGTGGATTAGTGATTATGTGATGAAATTGATGAAGAGGTACTCTAAAAGAACACCCATGAACAAGTCAGACCGGGACCGCTGGCGTCGTAGCATTTAAAGAGCGGTACCAAAGAACAACTCGTACAGTGGGATGCTCAGGAATTGCTTGATAAATTTTCCACGACTATTTCCATCAACATTTCTCCTGCATCTTACGTGTTTTTAAGGTCTACATTTTTACGAATGCTCGTTCACAGATCGCCACAGGGCTACCCATCTCCCCCAAGGCCTATGACGCACAACCCCCCAAAATGGTAGAACATTCGCCCCACCCCTCTTTATGCCGAATTATTTTCTCAAATTATTTTGGTCGGACAAAATTTGCGGAACGATGTAATACAGATATATTTCAGCAATATGTGTTTACTTTTAGGTACTGTAGGCTCACTTTCATGTTTGCTAACATAAAACGTACGAAACTGCTCAGGCTCACTGCCATTGTTAGTGTACTGAACCTTATTCTTAGCAGTTTGTCTGCTTGACTAACCTTGTTTTAATGCGAACAGCACGCCCCACCCTTCCAAACACATTCTAAAGGCATAAGAGGCGATGTTTCATTTCAACCCTATCGCCACGATCACCCACTGGCAAGTGAGAAAATTGTACATAATAACCATAACTAAAATCAGTAACAAGTCCATCAAACAAAACGATCCCCCCTTTTTTTAAGTGAAGATAGCTATATATAATTGGTATAAAATTCTGTCCCCCTCAAAAATTCCCTTGACGCAGGCACGTCATGAAACCTCCTGTGGGCGGGCACCCCTGGTTCGTCAACAGCAGCTTTTTTTTAAACAATTGTTGTAGCTCTCAATGTGTATAACAAGGACAATAAACATGGTGGTGGACAATTTGATATAATCCATATTTTTATGTGACGTCACCGGTAGAAAATATGTCACTAATATATTTATTTTTGTGAAAGAAAGCGTAATTTCCTTGTTATTATATGTAATATTGCACCTTGTTTGTAATGTATATCTTTTGTTTAATGTTTATTGTATTTTATGCTCTATTATGAGTAGTTTAATGTATCTTCATGTTTGCGAGAGTGCACTATGTGAATTTGTATTTCTAAACATGTGTGTAGATGTCAGTTTTGTTGAGTCAATTCATCGACAAAGCGAAATCCTCGCCTTCGTCTCAAGTATATTTGCATTATAATTGTCATAAATAAAGAATAAAACTTATTAGTTTATCTACTGCAGCAATGTGGTTTTATTTGTCTGTGCTGTGAATATTGTCTTTACCTAACACTATCCTGTACCTAAGAGGAGTCTGTGTACTTCACCGAGTCTCATCGTTCACAGCTGAGTATTATTAAGTTATTATTAATAAATATAATAATATGTTTAATAGTATAATAATACAGGCTATGAATGTTTCAAATTGCTTGATAATACTTCTGCAATTCACTGTACAGTCACCGGCAAATATATAGGACACCTAGATCCTCAAATGTTCGCCTCCCTGCAACGCGTTATATGTGTTGCCTAACTCCACGGGGTGGTAGAAGCTGCCATTGAAAATTTGCTATTAAAATCCAGTTATCGACCTAGAGTTATGCAACACGCATAACGCCTTACAGGAAAGTGAGCATTTCAGGATCTAGTTGTCCCATTTTTATTGGCGGTCACTGTACATTAATTGATCATGGTTGACAGTGTCTGTAACTCATAAAGTTTTGTGAAAACAAATATCTGTAAACCACACTTATCTCAAAAGACATAAAAGTAACATAAAACCTTTTCGTCCTTTCCGCATCTTGTTAGTTTGATATGAAAATCGGGTTTTACTTTCTTTTCAAAAGCGAAAGGGGGTGGGTGGGGGATTCATCCTCAATCTCTACACGGTACTCTTAATTTTCTCCAACAGCGCGCCGAAGCCCCCTGAGATGCGAAGATAGGAATGAACAACGGACGTGTTCCCGGAATCCAGCACAATTTTTAGCGAAGACGAAGGTAGCATCATCGCCATGACAACAGTTACCATGGCGCAGCTTCGTTCGCTAGATCTGTGGTTAGGGAACGAATGCCAAGGGAGAACGTACCTAAGATCCTTTGTTTCTGGCCCCACCCTTCGCACACGTGTTCATCATCCCCTTATGGAATTCAAAGACGAACCAGTCCGCAGTCCTTAATATAATACTTCCCCTATTCCACTTGCATCTTCTTCTTCTCAGGATCTACTCGCACTTTCCTCTTTCCTGATTTTTCCAGATTTTATTTCCGCACGTCTTTCGATCTTCTTACCTCCGTACCTTGATTACTTTCATCTAGCACTTGATGAATATGACAATTCCTCTTTTGATGTCTGCAATAAGGATTTTCACTTTCGATTTCTAGGAGGACGAGAGACGTATTCAAAGAACCAGAAAACCTCAATAGAGGAATACGCATCATTCGGCTTAATATAATTACATTTCGAGCAAAATTATATTCTTAACTCGAAATGTTGACGTTCTTCTCTAAAAATACCACATCAAGATCAGTTTCAACTTCTGCAAATGCTGTGTTGTGTAACGTAAAAGCAGGGGCTTTTTCACAAGGCACTCACGTGTCAACTTCACTACCACGTTGCAGAATAACGAGGCTCTGGCGTCTGGATCTACAATCGGAATAATATTATATGTTGTATTCAGTCCATGAGTTCGTTGTTGTTGAGTGTTGGTTTTTTAAGACCACTTTATGCACAGTAAGGCTAATCGGTACTGTACCTACAGTTTAAGGTAGGATCCGAACCAAGTTGCGATTAGCCAAAAGTGTCAAAAGTACGAACTAAAATAAAACAAATCAAAGCGATATAAAACTCTTCACGAAGTGTGACTAATCTGGATTCAGTCTCTAGAATCTAGACTATCAAATTTCCACAAGATTAAATGGATGGAGGTAAATGCTTAGATTTACGCATAAAATCTCCTGCTGAAGCGAATGTAGCGAAACATAAAATTATCACGCCATCTGTAAGAAGGGAAGACACATGTTACATTTCTTGTATGAAGGTATAGAAGTGCAGTAGTAGAGGCTCTTGTAGCACTCAACCATCAGCTATTCCAGCATGGCAATGGTCTCCTTTAGAAGTGCTCAGAGACGATTAGCAAGCATACCCTTTACCAACCAACGATCTTGTAGCGTTCTGGATTGTAGCTCCATTGTTATGGTAACGCATTTCAGAGCCTGTGATCACACTTTATCAAGCTTTCGCACATTCAGGGAAGGTCCAAGGACGTTGTATCTCACCGAGGTGAAATCCACAACATAGAGGAGAGGGTTCTGGTGCCATGACGACTGCGGAAGCCAAATGGCTGAGATGGAGTAGTTGGTACTCGTCCTGGACACTCCAAGATCTTTCCAAGATAACTAAGAAAACTGATTGGCCGATAGCTCTCTGGTTGCTGTGGATTCTTGCCAGCCTTCAACATACAACTTACTTTTGCCTCCTTGCAGATGAAGAGGATGTTGCCTGTGAGAATACTAGTTTTGTAAAGTTTCGTTACATAAGAATTTGCTAGGGACTCTCTTCAGTGCAGCTGCAGGAATGAATTCCAGTCTGGAAGCCTTTCCAGTGCAGACTCGCTTCGCCGCATTCCTTAAATCCTCACTGGGTGAGAACCCTTGTTCTGAAGTGTCTGCTAATTTCACGGTCTTGCCGCTTGCCGTTGTGTACTCATAGTACCCGGAATGCTGGCCTGTTTGACTTTTGAACAAGGCCGCCCACAGAAGTTTTGCTCGGAGGGGGTTCGGGGAAGCATAGGGCCCATTTTCTCAGTGCTCAAAGTGGAGGAAACTTAGGGTGATGCTCCCCCCCAGTCAAGAAAATTCTCATAAAGCATTTCCACCACTAGGACAATTTGCATACGCACTTAATCTGCTGTCTTTCACTGAATTCTTCGTCCATGTTTTCACCCAACAATTTCACTATTCGAAATATGTAAAATCTTTCCAGATATCTCGGTTTGGGGGGGGGGGCAGATGCCCCTGTCTCCCCTCTGCGGGTGCCCTTACCTTTGAAGGTCGTCCCAGATACCTAAAAGTTGTAATCCAATTTGACAAATTGAATTAATTTCTCGTTCCACTGTCAGCTTCTCTTTCATGGATTGGAATACGGTGTTACTCTGAATAAAAGACTAGATCGCTACCGTAATGTTACCCACACAGTTCTCTCGAAATGTAATAATTGAGTCTCCAAGATCAAGGCAAGTTCCCAGAATCTGTGTGAACGAAGACTAATTGATGGTCCTTAGCAGGGTCGGTCGAAAATTAATTTTAGGTGACTTCCAGCATCACCGGTCTCTGATTAGTGTCTAATTTCGATTCGGAATATGAAGCTTCGTACCATCTGACCGAATATTTGGCTATTATTGTTGTGAAGTTTCGTTCCCCTCACTTACACTGTTAGTTGTTACGGCTGTCGCTTGTGTTAAATTTATGGCCCTTGTGACTGTCATCTTTTTATAACATTCACAATTAAGTTGTATTAATGATAAAAATCTTTGATAAGAAGAAAGACATTTCATTATCACTGTTACTGTTCTAATTATGTATTATGGGATATAGTGTAATATATATCAATTCGTAAGTAGATTTCAGTATTTTTCTTTCTTAAAACAAATAATATATTTGTACTAGTTGCTAATACAAAACGAACAGCAACACCCTTAAATGGTCAGAAAGCCTGGTAATCGACAATCCTTTCCATAGTTGTTGTAACATTGTGGATTTTTTGCAGTGGCTTCTTCCAGTTTAAAACAAGATCTACCGCAAAAAAATTATCACATACTCTACCGTAGAAGAATTAAGTATCACTAACAAAACATATAATATTTGAACACAAAGAGAAGTGGCATTTCTTAGCATATAGCTGCTTAACTATACTAATCTAGAAAGAATACAAGGAGTGGCACCTATCGTAGTTTTGTGGAACTTCCTGTTGTTCGTGCCCATCATAAAAACTTCGGGGAAATATTAATTGGTAGCTTACATAGTTATATAGATTGTGAGATGTAACATTTTCTTAAGGCGCCATGGCCCACATCCAGCATAATTCTTGGTGAGGTTTGATTGATTGATTTCCTTTATTTTACTTAGCTTTCTGTGCCACTTTTCAGTGACGGCGCCAGCCTGAAATAATTGGGGGTGGCGCTACAGATTCCGGAGTAAAATTCTAGGGGGACTAATTGATACCCGGTAAAATGTATTTACATATTATTTTACTACGGTATAATTTTACCAGTGACATATTTTACATTCAGACGGAAAGGTCTATGTAAGGTACTGTATTCGGTTCCTTCACACACAAAGGTACTTTTAGGCATGAATGTTTCAGACCAAGCAAAATGCAATAATTATGTATTCTTCACTTTTTAATAAGGCCTTGATAGACAGTATTATCTATTCGAAATTCATGTGCTTTTTCCATTGGAGAATGAACTAGGATAAAAGCAATTTTCAGCAGATAACAGAAATTACTTTCAAGTCTCGCAGAAGATCATACAAGAGGGCTAGAAATGGGGTGGATGAGAGAAATACCGTTCACTTGCAGTAATATTTGTGAAGAATAGACGTGCCACACTCAAACAAGAAAGATATTTTCACTACGAATTCACCTCCCTAGACAAATACATTGACATAGAAACAAAGAATACAGTTGAAATTCTCGCACCGGCCATTTTGACATGATTAGTGAAAATAACTGCTGAAGATTGTAATTTTATTTAAGAATACAGAGGCTGTTCAGTGTATATGTGACCAAACGCGATTCCTTCCCCCCTGCACTCAGAATTAACTCACCCAACCTTGGTCGGGCATGTTTGTCAGTGTAGTGTGTGAGCTATAATGGAGTGGTAGTGTTTTCTCACTGGGCCGAAAATCCCGCCCAAACTGAGCCACTTTTGGAAGGAGTACGTTGTATAACTTTTCCAAGCGTTTGCGTTTTCTGGCTGGGCCGAAAATGCTGCCAAAATTGAGTTGCTTTTGGGAAGGTTATGTTGTAGCCCTTTATGACGCAAAGTTCAGTGTGTCATTGATCAGGAAGTAGTGTAAGAGCAAGGATTGTAACGTTCGTTTGACTTTATTCTAGAATGTGATCGGCAGGTATAAGGATTGCATGGCCACAGCGTTCGGTTCTCCAACAAAGGGGACGAGAACACGGCCGTGCACCCAAGCCACCACCAGTATGCTAGCGAAACTTCGCAGAATGGCCATGCAAGAGAATTCACCGACCCAAAGACAGATGGCGAATCATCTAACTATGTCTTTGGAAACTGTTAACCGCACCTTGCACCTGCATACTGGTGGTGGCTTGTGTGCACGGCCGTGTTCTCGTCCCCTTTGTTGGAGAACCGAACGCTGGGGCCATGCAATCCTTATACTTGCCGATCACATTCTTGAATAAAGTCAAACGAACGTCACAATCCTTGCTCTTACACTACTTCCTCATTATTAACACACTGAACTTTGCGTCATAAAGGGCTACAACATAACCTTCCCAAAAGCGACTCAGTTTTGGCAGCATTTTCGGCCAAGCGAGAAAACGCAAACACTTGGAAAATTATACAACGTACTCTTCCCAAAAGTGGCTCAGTTTGGGCGGGATTTTCGGCCCAGTGAGAAAACACAACCACTCTTTCACAGCTCACACACTACACTTACAAACGTGCCCGACCAAGGTTCATCAATATTGGATAAATAGTTTTATATGTGCTTCAAAGAAAGATTCGTGCACGGAATAAAAAATGGCCGCTATGACGGCACTGCAGATATTATTCTCTAACCTCACAAATGATAATTAACATGTAGGCCTGAGCCTACGAGCAATAAAATTGTCCAAGCGTGCTGTTTTATGTACCGCATTGCAGCGTTTAGTTGATTGGATTTGTATTAAAGTCCACTATATGCACAGATCCTAATCGGGACTAAAGCTAGAGCTTATAGTAGAATCCGAGTCTCTCAACAAATATGCTTCACTTGGGATCGTACCTGGGATCCCATGGTGCAAAGCAGTATTCTTACGCTTAACACTGGACTACGAGGACGGGAGACCCAAATTTGATCTTTCCAATTCTTAACATTTAAGAATTAGGTAGTTTGTGTACTCTGATTCCTTAACGTCGTATTTCTCTCTCTCTCTCTCTCTCTCTCTCTCTCTCTCTCTCTCTCTCTCTCTCTCTCTCTCTCTCTCTCTCTCTCTCTCTCTCTCTCGGATATAAGGACAGACATAACGATGAAACGGATGAGACAACATCATCAACACTCGGTATTGGAATAAGGAACTAACAAACAGAAAATAAACTTCTCTGCTCTTTAAATGTTGAACATCCTCCTACTTATAAAAAATAAATTTTTCACACCCGTTAGAACTATTCCTAAAAACAGTGATACGATTTATAGAGGTTAATACACGTTTAGCTGTGTATGCATATTCTTCTACACCACTCGAACCTCCAAAAACCAAAGAAACAATTGTCACGAGTCGGAAGTTAGTTGCCTAAGTGATGTGACTCGTGGAGTGAGTCCGTGCGAAGGTTGGGCAGTGCCCAAAGTACACACCATGAACGGACCACACGACCAAGTCGACGGACCACATCAGGTACGGTGATGACACTAGTTATTTAAGTAATAGTGATTAGTATAGCCTGACAAGTTAAGTCCCGATATGCGCAGATTGCTGCGGAGCACATCCTATTACGTCATCTTCCCCACCACTCTTCTACTCCCTGGTCTGGCGTTGAGAGTACCAGTGGTGCCAACTCAGCGAAATTAAGCTAAAACAAATATGACAAACGATTTTCACTGTTTAGCATGACGGTGCATGCAGGCTCCTATTATATCAGTGGTTCATTTTATTTAATCCGGCCTTTGAAAATGCGTGCGGTGCGCCGATCGTAAACTGTAGTATTACGCACGTGCGTTAAGGTTTATAACAAAGAGAAACTACAGGGCGAGTGACTTCATTTTCTGAATGCGACATCGAGCAGTGGCCTTTTTTTTTTAACCGAGTGGGGGTGGTGGTTCGTTTGTTTATCGTACAACAATCACTACGAGAAGGCAATCTGATAACACGCTTGCCTGTGTTGTTTTCTAAAGCATTGAAATGTTCATGCTCTTTACTCTTGGCTGCAAGATTCTTACTTTGAAAGATATGGACTTATGGACGAGCGTGTAGATGAACTGTTAGACTTGGTGAAGCCGATTCAGACACGGACACAGATTCATCGGTAGACACAGACTCGGTTGAGTGGGAGAGTGAAACTGAAGAAGGAGAAATGGAAAACATTTAGAAGGTGAGCTCAGTTCTATCGTTTATATATTTTTCATTTTTCTATCGTTTTAATTCATACATTTCTTATAACGGTCAAATATTGAGTAACATGTAATTAATCTAATTGCCCGTTAGTAATACAGGTGTCTAGCGAACTGTCTTAGCCAGCACTAGCTTGCTCAACCACCGTTTTTCGCCCGAATTCGGATTTACATGCATTCTTATGGGAATAGCAAGAAGAATGCAACTTCTAAACCAATGGACCGAATTGGATGAGATTTTAACCAGCGGAAGACCACATCTTGAAAGTGCTGATTCCAAGATTTGAGCCTTATCAGAACAGAACTACGGGAGTTATGAATTATTAAAGATTCATCGATGAATTGAATGGAAGACGGAACCCTACTGAGTTGGCCTTGCGTTTCGTGACTGACACAATAGAGGAAGACTTAAACGAGGGGCTGCTGCCAGAGGTTAAGGACCGGAGTGAGCATTGACCAGGATAGGAGGACAACGGTCAAAGCACCAGAAACAATAAACAAGCACCTGATCATAGAGGGTAGAGCGTCACTACGTTCAAATCTGGAATAAAAGGGATGATTTGGAATAGCGAGACACAGTTTTGCCTAGAATCGCCACCGGAGTGTGAGCTACGCGCGACCGAGCTGCGAGTTGCAAGCGGACCCGAGGTCTGGATTTGTTTCCCTCGTGTGAGTGTTTCAGAGCCATGGAGTAGAGCAGAATAGAACCAGGGGGTCGTTCTCCCCCTCGCCGTCTACGCATCCGTGCACATACGTGTGGTTATGTGAGAAGTAACGCCAGACACGTCCACCTGTGTCAATCGTCCGAAACAACGTCCTAAGTAGTAAAAGTTAATAACATTTGATATCCATGTGAAACCGCGAATGGCTCATCGCGTATGTTCGTCTCATCGCCCAAGTCACGTATCTGTACTTACGAGTGACCGCGAGAAACTGACCTATTATTGCGCAAGTTGTCGTATGGAGTCGACAGTGCGCGTGTACCATTCTGGACGTCCCTACGAAGTGAACGAGTGAAGCCAGGATCCGATGATGCCAGATGGAGCTGCCGACTGATCCACTTTCGCCAACCCGAATAACCGCGTGGTGCAACATTGGAGTGTGGAGGCCTTCCAAAACTGTAGGACCACTTTCACCCAACCCAGGTCAGAGGGAATGCAGCGAAGGTAAGATCCAACCATGTGCGTGTGTGAGAGAGATGACGACTATCTACCGCGAATCTGCGTAAATCAAATGATTGCATAACTTAAATCAGTGCTATGGCAAACCTAGACATCGGTATTCCGGCGGAGTAATTAAATGTTAAAGATGAGAGTTTATGTTAACAGCAAACAATAGATCATTGAATTATATTTGTACCTTCAGAAAAGATAGAAGGGGTTCGCACAAGGAACAACTATTCACTTTATACTTAAAATCCTAAACGATAAATTGTAATAGGCAATGTAGCCAAGACATAGCAAGAGTATGGTCAAAGTAGTAATTAATCTAACCTTTGTAATTGTCATATTGTCGCCATATGCCATGGAATGAGAGTATGAGTGTGAGATCGAGTGAAAGAGGGCAAGATGTACTGTCTATTTATATGTGCTTTAATATATGTGTATATTCAGAACCACCGTAGTATTATGTAACGTCATTTCAGGTATTTAAAATCATATCCTCCTAGGTTTATTCTCGGTAACTCCGACTGTTAGGCACTTATCCTGACCGTATTATAATTTCATGTAATGTTTAATTAGCCCAGCAGGTGAGGCGAGCGATTCTTCGTTGTTGCGTTGCTAAGCTCAGCTCAGTTGAGTTAGTTGAGTTAATTAGTTAGTTAGTAAATTAGCAGCCCGTAACATTCTTATGCTGGTAAGAAATATCCCTAATATAACTTAATTCATTTAAGGTTTAAAGGGAAAATATCAAAATGTATTTAGAATTTAGCGTAATCAATAGGTAGCGTAGGTGAGGGGATACTAATTCATGTCTTTCACATTCAAATTTTGTTGACAATTCTCAGACGATTTCGCTCCCTCCAGGCTGCAACACTGCGAACCAACGTCGCCGCAGACAATGGAATGGGGAAATGTGATGTGAGGTGCGCAAACAATATATTGCAGCGTCTTGTTTTTAAAATTGTCAAGTTAAAGTGCAACCCCGGCTCGTGCGTGATCTCCCCCCCCCCCTCGCTTGTGCTTATTCTATTAAATATTGGTAAAGGGCAATGAAAGTAATTTATTCCATTTTTCATACACTCATCCTCTTGCAGCCAAGCAGTTTAAGCCGGCGAACGACCTAAACGTATAGATCCACCAAGCTTTCTGAAACCTCGGAAAATATGCGAACTAACCAGCCTCCCCCACCCCCTTCCTTCAACCCCGGTGTTTGCTCTGGCGCTGGTCAGGCAAGGACCTTCCCACTTCCGCTGACACAGTGTTGCTAATTTTACTCTCTTCAAGAATTCGAGGAGTGTTGTTGATGTGCGTAGACGTGTTTTTGAGTAAGTGTAAAGTGTCGAAAGTTGTGCACAGCAGTGAGCGAAATTTGCTACTACGAATCATCGAGAAGTGTGAAGAAGAGAAAAGAGAAGGGTGGAATTATCCTCGCGATCAACCCCTAAAGAGAGCAGTATATCTAACGGACGCTGCGACGCCAAGGTTCCCGGGTTCGAATCCCGGTCGGGCTTGGTTGTTTGTGAATGTCCTTTCATCAATTTCATCACTCATCCCAATCTTCGCAAATTAGCCAAGAGGCACAAAACGTGAAGTAAAATAAACTAAATCAAATCAAATCAAAATATCTAACGGGACGGTTGGAGTCATTGCTTAAAAAACTGAAAAGAGAGAAAAAAGATTTACAAACCCCTGACCAGAAATTGTCCATGAAATGTACGTAGTGAAAAGAGAAGTTCCTACAATATTGAAACTTTTAGCTATTGCTAAGGAAGAAATTAATTATCATGGGGGGCGAGAAACATTACGGAAAATTATGAAACAAATAGGCTTTAAATTTTAAAAAATGTAGAAACTCTCGCTTAGCTCTGGTTGAACGAAGCAACATTGTGGTTTGGAGAGCAAGATATCTTCGTGCGATCAACAGGTTCCGCAACGAAGGGAGGCCTGTTGTTTACATTGATGAAACTTGTATTCATGCTTTTTTCTTTTTTTTTTACATATTTTTTTTTATAGTTTACATAATTTAGAATATTAATCTTATGTGTTTAAATTGTTGATATCCTTCTGCGAGACAGCTGGCGTTTTTAACTTTAGTGTCCCCCTCCCTCCTCTCTCTTATGCTATGTTATTTGAATTACCACGTCTAGAAACGTATTTGTTTACTTGCAAACCTTTCACGGCACACGCCCACTTCTAGATTTGGCAACACAGGGGGGAAAACACGTGTTTCTGCCATCCCTTCCCTTGCCCAGAGTTCCCGAGCTCCCCTCCTAAACATTCGACACTAGCGCCACTTGTTTCTGCCCAGGGTTTCAAATAAGTTGGTAGATCTATAACATGGTGGTTAGTGCGCCGGTTTTGTCGTAGTATAGGGAAAATATCTACCTATCTCCCCCCCAATCATTAAGTCAATTGAAATAATTATACGTATATGTATATTTAAATAATCATGTTTTCTCAATTGACAAAATTTCCCGACGAGGAACTTATTAAAGCAGCGGAGGAAGTTCTCAGGGATTCGCATGCGAGAAACAATTTCATTATTTCCGATACTTTTAACGCACACAATCCATTCTTGCAAGCTAGAGATACGCCTAACACTGTGCTAAGAGACCCTGCATTGACGTCACATATATCAGAATCACAAATTGTTCACAACTAGCTCTCCAAAAATCAACAAGGTATTTTTGAGACATTACAGGGTACCGTGTCTGCCTTGAAAAATTTATTTTCCATGACACTGGCTCTCCGTAAAGATCACGACGATCTCAAAAATCAGGTACGTGGGGAATTGTACTATAGGCGACAGTCGGCCCATTCCAGCCCGCAAGCAAGGGGCGTTGAATTCGTCGGATTTGCCGCTGAGCGTTCTCAACTACTTAAGCAAGTCGAGGAATTTTTCTCTCGTCAGCACGAAGTTCAGTGCTCACAGACGACCGAACCGAGTTCGAGCGATACGGCTCCCGTTCCAACCGAGAGCAAATTCCAACACAGGTTGTCGTCGCACACGTTCAAGATCAACATCATAACAACTGATATCACAAAAAAACAGAAGCAAATGTTTTGGTTTCAGCTTGCAACCCTGATTTCCCTGATTTTCTACCCATCGACGGAGTAGCTTTAGCTTTTTCTAGAGCATGCGGACAGCAACTGGACAAGGAACTTCAAACCTTCAACAAAACACAACCTGGTGACGTCAGAGTTACCCCAGCGTACAATCTATCTGCTAATTATATTTTTCATTCCGTCACTCGAATCAACCAAGACCCTGAAATTTTGCGAAAATGTTATGCCAACTGCCTAAATTTACTCTTAACTTTAGGTCAAAGATCCATTTCTTTCCCACACCTAGGCACAAGCGCATTCGGGTTCGACTCAGCAGCCGCAGCCAGAATAACCCTTTCATGTCCGAAGCAATTTTTAGAAGAACATCCTGATGAAATAGACTGTATTTCGTTTTGCACTCATGCAAATTCTGACAAAGAGATATTTGAAGGCGAATTCAAACAGCTCTTCTCCTTTTCCGAATGTAGAGATGAAATGAAAGGAAGACGTGCGAGAAAGAAGAAACCTAAACAGAAGCAAAATCGTTAATCTTGTTACTTCAGTTACTAGTGCACAGGAAGGTAACGCTGGAATTTCAGAAAAATTCCAGAAAATCACGCTTCCTCTAACAAAAATCAACAACCTTTTCTTCGTTGACATAACTGTAGTAAACAAGCAAATTCCAATGCTTTTAGATTCAGGTAGTACCACAACTGTCATGAACAGGCAAGACTTACCTCGAAATATCAAGGTTAAACAGAAATTTCATGTCTTAAGTGCTTTTAATAATTCAAAATTTTCAGTAACAAACGAAACTGACTTACACTTCAAACTGACCGATCAACCTTTTCTGCACACGGCACTTCTGTATGAAGGGTCAGGAAAATTCAACATTTTGGGAAATGATTTTCTAACAACACACAGAGCCAAATAGGCGAACCTTGCAAATTACTCGTTTTGGCTCCCGGAAATTGCAAAAAGAAAAGAATGCTTAGCAACAAGTACACAAATTATCCAAAATCGCCACGGAACATCTAGAACAGTGTATCCAACCCACCTACACAACACAGGAGGAAGTAAAACTAAACCCTAGAGAACAAGCGGTGGTAAAAGTACAGCTTATAAATTGCTTATAACTTATCCATATAACTTCCGCCTCGTGACACAATCTCACAGCCACTGAATATATCCATCTACCATTCAGACAGCAGAGTATCATGCCACAGATAAGTGTCTGTGATCATGCCTTCTTTCGTAGCAAGAGTGACGACATATGATTGGCCAATTAAAGTATCAAATGACCAGTGACACTTGTTAATCCAGATAGATCTGCAGCTCCCCAACTAATGATTTTAGATTACACTGTAATTAACTAACCTGTAATTTTTAATACAGTAAAAAATGCACTTGAACATATAATGATCTTGCCCCAATCGAAATTTTAAAGTGAATAGTTAGGAAACTTCTAGTTTTTCATATTTTCGGTGATGGGTGATGATATGTTGAAATTGACGAATGAGCACTCACAAACATCCATGCCCAGGCCGGGATTCGACCCGGGACCCTTGGCGTCGTAGCGCGATGTGCTAACCACTCCGCCACGGGGACCGGTTTGTGAGGTTTATTCCGTGATGTGTTAATACGTATTTACCAGTGGCGGCCATGGGCTGCCAAAACTGAGGTGCTGGCAGTATATTTTCTCTTTGTAGACAAGGCTCAAGGGTTAACATTAAGAGGACATAGTGCGGGGGCATAAAGTGAGGAGGCAACTGGCCCACGCTCCTCTTAATAGCCGCCACTGTGTGTTTTCGAATGTTCTTTAATCTGTGTCATGTTTGAATTTGAATTTGAATTTGAATTTAAAATTTTGGGTGCGTCAGCACTATGCCTATTTTGCACCTGTCACATTATACGGGGTCCAGCCCCTTATCGTTACACATAACAACTCTAACGTTGCATAACTAAAATCATAAAATATTAAAATCTTCTGACTTTCGTTAAAAGCTGAGGCTGTAAACGAGCACTCAAAACAAATAAGGACAAAACACAGGACAACACAAACAAAATTATACTGGCTATGGGGCCAGTCGCCAGAGCCTCGTTAGTCTGCAGTTCAGGGTGTACTACGTGGAAGTGAGGTTGACTATTGGATGCACTACGTGGAAGGAGATCCCCTTACACCTCCTGTGTCATGTAATCACCATTTATTCGCACCGTCATAATTAGCCAACAGTGGAAGAAAATCAACAACAAATATATATATATATACACACACACATACATACATACATACATTCGTATACTATATACGTATATAAAAATGGATGTACGTGTGTGTATGTGTGTGTATGCGTGTGTATGTTTGTTCCGGCATAACTCTCGAACGTCTGGAGCGATTTCAACCAAACTTGGTACACGTATCACTTGCAACCTGGAAATAAATACTGTGGGGGTAAGACACCCCTGGCACCCCTAGGGGTGAGGGTGCGAAGAGGGTGACATGTAAAAAAATCGAAAACGACCGATATTAATGTTGAATCCTTAGTTTTCGGGGTCGCTAAGATCAATAGTGACACTCCCAATGCCGTTCAACTCCAAGTTCATCACCTATCGGGATGGGGGTGAGAGGGGGTGAAAATTAAAATGTCAAAAATGACCAACATCAGTGTCGAATCCATAGTTTTCGCAGTTGCTAAGCTAATTGGTGACATTCACGATGACCAAACTTGGTACACATATGACTTACAATCTGGAAAGAAATAATGTGGGGGTAAGACACACCTGACACCCCTAGGGGTGGGGGTGCGAAGGGGGTGACATGTAAAAATAATCGAAATCGACCGATATTAGTGTGGAATCCATAGTTTTATGGGTCGCTAAGATCAATAGTAACACTCACAATGCCGTTCAACTCCAAGGCACACCTGGCATCACTTGGGGTGGTGGTGGGAAGGGGGTGACATGTAAAACGACCGATATTAGTGTGGAATACATACTTTTCGCAGTCGCTGAGCTAATTTATGACATTCACGATGACATTTACCTGTAAATAAAATTTGTTACGTTGGCACCCCTAGGCGTGGGGGTGGGAAGCGGGTGACATGTAAATTGAACGATATTAGTGTGGAATCCATATTTTTCTGGATCCCTAAGATGAATAGTGACACTCCCAACGCCATTCAACTTCAAGAAACCCCTGGTACCTCTATGGGTGGGGTGGAAAAGGGGATGACATGTAAAACGACCGATATTAGTGTGGAATCCATAGTTTTCGGAGCCGCTGAGATGAATAGTGACACTCCCAATGCCGTTCAACTCCAAGTTCATTTTTCACTATAGTCAGAATTCATTATGTTCCTGTCCAATAGAAGATTGGGATAAATAAATACCCGGGCAACGCAGACAAGCAGCTAGTATACAAGGTGTTCCAGAAATAGGTGGCATATTCAGGAGTTTGTTCCTTACATGTAAACAATGAAAAAAGTTAATATGAACATAGGTCCGGAAATGTTTGGTTTCCGAGTTATGGGCTGTCATAACATATGCTCACTGGAATTTGTCTATCTTCCACAGGTGGTTTCCTGTAACACAACCAGCTATTTTATGAGTGGTACATGCTGAGTGGACCTTGTTGAGATCATGCACACCAATCAGGAACGAGCAGATATGCAGATATGCACTTCATGTATGGTTTGGGAGATGGCAATGCTGTAGAGGCCCGTCGTTTGTACCACGAAAAGTACCCACACCGAAGATGCCCAGATAGAAAAACATTTGTGAGTATCCATTGCCGCCTGTGTGAATTTGGCAATTTTGCACCTCGTGTTGTTGAAAGAGGACAACCTCGATTTACGACTCCTGTGCAAGAAGAGGAGATTCTGGATATTGTGACTGCAACTCGTGAAATCAGCACACGAAGGTTAGCAATGCAAGTGGATATTCCTCATTCCACTATCTGGAGAGTATTGCGAGAACAACAGTTGTATCCCTACCATCTGCAACGTGTACAGGCATTATCAACAGCAGATTACCCTGCGCGTGTCGTGTTCAATGGTTTTTGCAGCAATGTGCTACATCTCCTAACTTTCCTGGGCATCTTCGGTGTGGGTACTTTTCGTGGTACAAACGACGGGCCTCTACAGCATTGTCACCTGCCAAACCATGCATGAAGTGCATATCTGCTCGCTCGTTATTGTTGTACATGGTCTCAACAAGGTCCACTCAGCGTGTACCACTCACCAAATAGCTGGTTGTGTTACCGGAAACCACCTGTGGAAGAGAGACACATTCCAGTGAGCACATGTTATGACAGCCTATAACTCGGAAATCAAACATTTTCGGACCTATGTTCATATATATATATATATATATATATATATATCATGAATCATTGTGATATATATAACAAATCGAATCAATTATCATGCAGTTGGAAAAGTCTATACAGAAATTTGTCCTGTCCTCATGGATGTCAACGATTAGGTGGGCCTTCCAGTTGGCGCAGTGTTAGCGTCGTCGCCTTGTAATCAAGGAGTCCCGAGTTCAATACCCGGTGGAGGCACATAGTGGTTGGGATCCCACTTTAAATTGTAGGTCAAGTCCCGATTAGTCTTACTGTACATAAAGAGGACTTAAAAAACACCAAATCAATCAAAGTCAGCGATAAGATGGACGTTGAAAAGAGGGTCTTTGAGCCCACGGATACTACATCTTCTTGGAAAATGACTTATGTTGACACTTACTTCATCCTAGAATTTGTAATTGTTCGTAATTAAATGCTCCATATATTCAAGAACAAAATTCCAGTAAGGTAAAATAGCAAGTTACAAAAAATTATCTTGTGAACTCTCGCCCTTTTTAAGTATTTGTGGAATAATTTCTGACATGTTAATTGTGCGCGTCTCTCTATAGAATTGTTGACAAAATACATTTAGTATCGTCAAACAATTAGGCATATTAAGAGTTAATAATATGGAGAATATTAATATTTAATGTAGTATAATAACACTCTTGCATTATTTTCAATGCCTCTGTTCATAATTGATGGCAATGCATCAACTTGCTACAATTGGTTAAACAGGGTAACATAATAAATTTAAAAGAAAACTATTCGTAGGAAGGGAAATTTTACACCATTGCAACCCTTACGTCATTCTCCAATGTAATTCTTTCATAAGAAGACACAGCTGGTGAACGTTAGACATATTTTAATTTATTTTAAATACTTGGTTCTATAAAGATACTTTAATTTTATAGAACCAGAATTTTTTTGATACGTGTGTAGTAAAATGTGATCAAAGTTCGCGAAAATAGAAAATTCAGTACAACAAGCAGTGGAACAATGAATTCTTGGGGAAGATGTTAGTGATAGAAATTAGTGTGTACTTTTTATATTATATTTTAGATTTCTTTTATTTATTATTGTTAGTAAAAATAACAAAAAAATAATACGGATAAACCCGGATAATACGGATATAATGTGCTAATAGGTCGTAAATGACGAAACAACACTTAAAACTGTATAGTAATTATTTATTACTAGTACAACATAAATGAGGAGATTACTTTTTCCGCTTAGAATAGGCCTACACAGACTTAAACACCACCATAACAATCTGATACACCGACAATGTAACGAACACGTGCAGCGCGGATGGTGACTTGAATCCATAAACAAACAGGGGGGTGTGTTATGAAGCGCGATGTTTTCCAACCACTCCCTCGGTTAACCCGGAGCCTCGGTTAATCGGGACTCGGTTAATCGCGAGTCTACTGTAGACCCTTTCCAAAAAGTCGAATATTTTGCTTCCTGTTACTGGCAACGCTGGTTTGAGGAGTGAGAGTTGTTGTGCTGGGTGTCAGGTGTGTTGTGCAGAAACATCAAGAAATTCTACGGAAAACCCGGAGAACCAGACGTAATTTTGTATGGCAAGATGAGTACGTTGTAGACAGAATAGGTGCTTTGTATATAAACGTCTGCCTGTCATTTTACGTGCCCCGTGTTTATGCTTGAACGTAGAACAGCGAAATTTAGGTCAAATGAGGACAAGCATGAGGTGGCTGTAACATGTAACATGTGTAGCCATGTGGTGAAAGATAAGGGAACTACAGAAATATTTGTTTCTTTGCACACTATACATACTTTTCGATCGGCGAAAATGGTACAATTTCGATCAGCGAGGTATACAGTTTGAGTTCCATTACCGTAACGCGTCCAACACATTACTTCACAAAGTAAATGCGTTGTTCAATTTATTGTTACAGATGCCTCGCAAACTAACACCGAATAAGGTATATCAACAGTATTCGTCCCGAGTTCTCGAAAATGCCGTGCAGAGTATTCTAGAGGGACACTTATCTATACGCGGAGCATCGCAACTTTGTCATGTTCCATTTGCCACCCTCCAAAACAAAGTAACGATGGCACGTCAAGAAGCAGCTGGTGTTCCTATCCCTTCCAGGATTGATGTAGGCCATCCAACAGTGTTTTCCAAGCAGATGGAAGACGCAATTGTGGAGAGATTGGTGTATTTAGAGGGGCGAGGATTGGGATTGACACCGAAGGAAGTGCGGGTAGCTGTGTACCGTTTTGCAGTAGGAAAAAATGTGACCCACCCTTGGGATTACAACAATATTACTGGAATAGTTTGGTTTCGGGCATTCATGAGAAGACATCCTACACTGATGTTAAGAAAACCGGAAGGCTTATCAAGATCTAGTGCTCAGGGATTAGCCAGAACAGACACTGAACGATATTTCACATTACTTTACAATGTTATGGAAGAGAGTGAAGTGCTACATAAGCCAGAGAGTGTTTATAACATGGATGAATGTGGCTTCCCATTGAACAACAGGCCTCTTAAAATGGTGTCCAGAAGTCGTATCACTGACAAACGTGGAACGAGGAGAAAATGTCATGCTGTGTGCTTGTTGTAATGCAGTGGGGTCTTATATACCCCCGTTCATAATTTTCAAAGGAAAGCGAGTAAAACCTGAATTTGGAGATGTTTTGCCTGCTGGTTCTATTGTGGCTATGAGCAAGAAAGGGTACATCAATGACAAGGTATTTGTTCAATGGTTACAACATTTTACGAGGTACTACTTACAAGGTAGCCTAATATTAAGAGAACGAAAAAATACTTTGGGCGTAGTTATACATACTTTTCCTATATTTTAAATTATATTCAACAGTTATTAAACTAGCAGAAGATGCAGTTTGTCTTTATTTTGCTCCTGTAGGTCTACGCCATAGAAGAAGTTGCACTTGTAGTTTATATTAAGGATACTGTTTCTTCACTCAATGTTGATCCAAATTGTACCGCACGGTGATCAGATTTGTACCTACCTAGGTACAATTCTAATCAATTTTTATTCGACCGAAATTTCTTTCTACTGTCTACAGTCGAAGAAAAAAAATGTCATGTTATGCCAGCGTCTTTAGTCAAAGGTAAGCATTTCATTGGCACAAAAACTGTAATTTTGCTGCCTATTTTTTTTCAAGATATATTGAATGTATTTTTTTGTGATCGGAAATGTATCACCTTACCCTATATGTTCTTCAAATTAATTGTTCATGAAACAAACGGTGATAAGCATTACGGTGTATGATTAACTGTTTAGTAGTAATAAAGGAATGCACTTGACGTTTGTAACGAAGTTAATATCACATTCAGATGGAAGGAAACATGGCAACCTAGCATTCTTCGTGCTAGTGGAGACGACAATGCCAGTTAATTAAGGCTGTTATTTAATTAAAGAACATCCTGTCCACACCATGAAGTCCTGGAGCTACTCTGATAATAACCACAGAGAAACCTCTGCTCCGTTTAATCTAATATTGCAAGGATTCTGAGGGATGCTGAAATTTATTAATTGTGCTGTGAGTACAGACAGATAGCTGACAACAGAATCCAGCCCAACTAGTTTAACAAGAACGTACAAATGTAATCAAGCAGAATGAAACAATAAGTTGTGCAAATTCGCCATTATTAACAATGTGCCTGAAATGGCGTATGAATACCGTAGTTTTCTTTATTTTTGTAATTCTTGTTGATTCATGATAATGTTGAAAAATGTACCTAAAAATTTACGTTATTTGCGATTTCCAACTTACGAAGCTGATGTTTTGTTTACCGTAACTCTAAACTCAATCCATGTGTGACAATTGCTAACCTGTGATGCGTGGTTGCGTACATTCAGATTAAATCACATTTTTTTCCGAGACCTGACAGTATCATAATGAAACATCAATCATATAAAACTTTATTAGGAAAACTTGTTTGTAATATAGACTGTAAGTTTGTTACGCCTTGTTTATTTCCGTCACGTTTTATTTATTTACTGTTGTTGTTTGTGTTATTGTTGAATTTCACATTTATGGAATTTAGATTGAAGAAAATTTAGTATAAGCAACATAGAACTAATTTTTTGTATTTTGAATGCAGAAAGTTTGAACAAAATAACAAAATCGCACTGTTAATTAATGTGATATAGTCGTTTACAATTTTTAATTTATTTATATCTTAATAATTTGTTTCATAATAATATGTTCTCATTTCACACAAGCAGGTAAAAATATGAATATGAACCAAATTGATTTTTAACAAAAGACTTTCTTGTGTCAACAATGGAGTTGTCTAGATCGCAGCGCATCTGCACCGGAAGTTGAACAAATTTCCGGTTTCCAGAAGTTTCTAAAATGTGCAGCCACGCAACTAGACAAGCTGTTGTAGAGTCATTATCGAAGAAAACTGATGGTGGTTGAACAGAGATTGAGATATACGAGAAGATGCTAAGTTTATGAAGAGAATATTTAAAGAGGATGGTTGAATTGAAACTGTGTGTCTTAAATGTTAATAGTGATATTGTTTAGGCTTGTTTTAGACGGAAGCATTTCCTTTAACATTGTTTTTTCACGTGACATTCCGGTTAGCATTTGCGATTGTGATACGTAGCGTGTACAGAATATTAGATAATATATACAGCACAAAAACACACCGTGTTACACCATCTATGGTTCTTGTCCGGTGTTTACAATTGAAGCAACTAAAATATTATTCCATACGTGCACTATATGCGCTATAAGGTATGTATTTAATCAATGCCATTGATGTGTACCTAACACCTTTTAATGCGAGACGTTATTCCCCTCGGTTGAATAATTATCGGCTTTTAAAAATGTGAAGTGATACCTTGTTTACATCTCACTCGGCCGCCATTACAACTCCACTTGTGACCTAGAGCTCGCTTCTGATTGATTATGCTACGCGAAATGCTACGGAAATTAGGACCAATCCTATCTGTGAAAAGACCATGGAACATGCCATGACATAAAAATGCTAGATTTCTTTACTTTACACGGTAGAATTCGATCGTAGCAGAAATGTTAAGAAAAATGCCTAGAAAAATGCTTTCGTCTAAAGCAAACCTTACTGAGTGTGTGTTAATATTGATGAGGGTTCAATAAACTTTGGATATAACGTAAGAATTTATTGTTTCATTTCGTCATCGCGCCCTGAGAAGGTTCAATGCAGCCATAATTTTAAGGAGAGTCTCATAACCCTACCGCTTAAGGAGATTGGACAGGTTACCGTGACGTAGTATCCTGGACTCGGAAAGGGACGTGGCAAAGTTTGTGCGAAACTTGCTCATCAAGGCCGAGACGAGAACGAGAAGGATGCTTAGAAAGCAAGACGTTTCGAATGAGACAGACATTTAACGAGACACTTTCAAGTCAAGGGCTTATCGAGGGGGTAGGTTCAGAGGGTCCGAACCCCGCCCTCAAATTCATTTCTTCTTTTTGAAATTACTATGGTAGATTCAGCATACTTTCCGATGAAACACTTGATGTGTCAGATATAGAAAAATTCCTCTGTGTGCAAGGTTTGTGGATTCTGAAAATAACATTTATTTTTTTACACTGGGTAGTCATATATCAGCTGAAAATCTGACCTTTGAGAAACTCTTTTGGTGCAGTAAATGAAGTTTATGTTTTTTTAGAAACAATATATGCAGAGGTGAAGAAACTAAAAACAATTATATTGTATTATGTACCAGAAATTTAAAACAAACTATTGTCAGTGTGTGAAACTCGATTTCTAGAAAAAACATGATTCACTTCATGTTTTTGTTAAATTTCTTCAACCTAGTCAGTTAAGTGGATCTGTCCAAGTGGACCATCTCAAGCAAGTATTTACAACCCTTATCACAATTTAGCCTCTGCTCTATCTTACCCAAGGGAAGTCACAAAACTCCTTCAGAGAGTCCGGGACATTTCAGATGAAGAGTGCAGCGAAATATCTCAAACTGCTTCTGAAAAGTGTCAACAGACATTCAATTCTGAAATTACAATTCCAAGAATGACATGACGACAATAAGAAAGATAAAAACATAACTACCCTCGTACTATAATAGAGAGGGAACGCGCCATTTGTCTTGGGGGATGGACACCCGCAAATTTTCTTTCTGGACACACCCAGGTTTCAAGTCTTGTTTCGTCCCCATACCATCCACACAACCTGATCTCTAATCTCTCTCTGCTTGTGAGAGCTCTTCTTTACTTTCACACCCTTATTCGAAAGTAAACGCACAAAGCTATTTGAATTGAATTGAATTGAATTGAATTGACTTTATTGCTGGGCGAGGTTCAGCTGTTGCTGGTCTACCACCTAACCCCAAAAAGTACATAAAAAAATAAAAATAAAATAAAATTCAAGATTACAAAGAAAATGAACAAGAAAGTACAATAAAATACAAATGGAATAAAATACAAATGGCTAATTGGTTTATTGTCGTGGAAGGGCATTAGTTTCTCGTTCATTTCAACGAACACCTCGAGGTCTGCTTCGAGGGGTTCTCCGCCTGATGACGTTTCCAAGGAGACCGGGTTTAAAGGCGAATCCCCACGTCGATAGGCAACCGCTAATAGCTTTCCTTTCGTCGATCATTAGGTCTCCATTAACTGAACGAATGCAGTTCCAAGGTAGAAATAAAATTAAAAGAGAAATTTTTAATTATTGTTATTTGTGTTCCAAAAGGTTACAAACGCTTGTTAGTCTATTTGAATCATTAATTTAGTTCTTCTCAATCTTCTTCTATTTTCAAGTTCGTTACCATAATTTATTTGGCTTTAGGTCTCCCAAACCCTGCACCATTAATATCTTTCTGCGCACATGGGCAACAGACGATGTAGGCCATTGTTGGCTAGATATTCAGTATGGTGTCAGATGTGTTCACAGGTGGGAGTGCAGTATTCTGCAGCTTGAAATAGAACCGGTGTGATTGATTTACATTTCTCTCGCATCTCACTGGGTCTGTTAAACCCTCCTGTACAGAGTAAGTTACAATATTTTGTGCACTGAAATCTACATTTCTATTGTTTAATTTATTAATGTAATTTGTACGTTATCTTCAGCATTAAACACAGGATTCTAGTACATTTTCCACATTTTATATTAATTTATGGAAACCCCAGACTCTGGTGTACAAACCAAGTAACAAAAATATTTGTGTTCAGACGAAGGGTTAAATGTTATTCTAACCTTCAATATTCGTGTGTGGTAAATTACAGAAAGATAACACAAAATGACTTCTGTTACACAAGGATCTTATCAGCTTATATGACTACAGATATTTCTTTCTAGGCCAGTAGGTCAATATCTTAACAAATACTCCTGTGTATTGTTGTTGACCTAATAATCGACATCTTTGGAACTAAAGGTGATAAATATACAACATTTGTAACTACTAAATACCTGTTTTTCGCTATTTGAAGCATCTTTATGGATCCGATTTTTCTAATCTGTGTGATTCAAAAGCATATGTATGTGTATGTGTGTGTGTGTGTCAGAAACTATAGATAATGATGATGACAATGTGCATATATAACATCTACATGAAATAAATATAAGTTCAAGAATGATCCGTTACTAATAGCTTAATAGGCTTTCAATGGTATATGAAAATGGATAGAAATTATGAACTGAGCTCAGAGTAAGTGAATGAATGTGCCATTGTGTTTACTACGACTTGTTATATTACTTACCACAATGTTTTGTTTATTTGCTGTTACTATTACTGAGTTCAGTGTTATTCAAGTTGAGTTAAAGGGTTATTGTTGAGCAAAGGAAGGGATTTTTATCTTTAGAATGCCGTAAGTTTAATTCCAAGGCCATTATTAGTTCATAAGACAAATTCTTCATTAATATGCATATATATTTGTGTGAGTGTGTATGTGTGTGTAATATTTTAGGAGCACTGCCAAATTTCACAAGAACATATAGAAGAACAAAGCTAAAAACACTGCGAAATGCTGAATACAGGCGAAAGTAAGATTACAGTTGTGACTACACGGAACAGTGTGCTTGTACTATACTTGGACTATAATTTATTAAGTGTTATTTGTCTTGTTCTTCTTATTGCTAATTGCTGTTGTTATTATTTTTTATTCTTACTTGTGATTTATCGTTTAGGTTATGATGACTGAAATTCAATTAACAACCAACGGAAGTGGATTACTAAAACAATACTGGAAGCCAGAAAATGCCGAAATGTTTAGACAGGAATGGGCTGGAAATGTGTACTTGGACCCCCTTCCCCCAACCACATATCTGTTACAGACGACTAGTATCTTAGCACTCCCAAGAACACTGTTTAACCACAATTACAGAGACAGAACAAGCCGGAATTCCTACATATCATGCCGTAATAGTGTGTGCTTTCTTAAACAATTATGTAAGAAATGAATGAATAACAATAATAATAATATGGAGCAGGATTGGTCAGTTTGTGCTCAGCTAGTTTTGACAAATTTAAAGTGTTCTATATGGCTATAGTGTTGAACAGTGTTACAAGAGAGCTTCAGTAAGTACTAAACGACTAAACTATATGTTTTTGTATAAAACATGGATATATATCGTTGCCAACGTTTTTATACAGTGTATTAGGAGCACAGATTAACAAGTATCGAGATGAGTATGAGTGCGTGCGTAAAATGTTTTAAAGCCGTATCAAGACGACATTACATCTAAAATACAGTGTTCTGACTGTTAGAATTGGTTTCACATAAAATATGTTGGTCTAAAGGAAACTGATGTAGAATAAATGGTCCGTAAATCAAATATGGCGTTGCAAAAAAATGTTCGAAAACGAGGCGGAGTAACTTGTAAGATATTAATATGACACTACCTTCGCCGTCATTAACTATACAATCTCAGATATTTATAACATGTTGCGGGATTTAAAGACAGAAGTACAGAATTTGAGGAAAGGTAATGAGGAAACTGAGCGTGAGCTGGGAAAATCAACCTGGCCCGTGAGAAACTGGGCGAAAATATGAACTTAAGAAACAATTCGAGAGTATCAGTGCATGTCTAGATCAAATCCAAGAACTGAACAAGGAGAATCTTCTCTTGAAAAAGAACTGAAGGAAATTCAGCAACAACTGGATGATCTCGATCAATATGGAAGAAGAAACACGTTTGAAATCTATGGTTTTCCGGAGATGAAAAATGAAGACTCGTTTGAAATTGTAAAATGTGTGGGAAGGGCATTGGATATTGAGATGACAAATGATATGATAGATGTGTGTCATAGGTTAAGAAAACTACCGACTCAAAAAACAGGAGGTATAATTGTTAAATGTGTAAGGCGTGCAGACAGGGATAGGTTTCTGGAAAGGAGTAAGGTGAAGAGAAATTTAAATTGTATTCATTTAGGTTATGAAAGTAATGAGATGTTATATTTTAATCAGAATCTCCCCATACAGAAGGAAGTAGTGTAATTGATGATACAACCAGGACCGGAAAGTATGAACACCCCTCTGGCAGATTTGCCTACACTTAAAACTAGCTCAACATGCCATATGAGCTTTTTGCTCAAGTGTGGAACCCCGTCTAATCCAAGATTTTTGTAAAAATGCCCTCGGGAATTTCCTGAGAAAGTATGACCCCCCTCAGATTGATTTGCCTACACTTATAAAAGGCACTTCTGTGAGATTGTTGTCCATAAACCTGTCAAAAATATGCCCCTCTTGATATTTTTTTTGGCCACACCTAAAAGTACGCCAAACGTATTAACACACACACACCCACACACACCCACACACACACCCACCCACACACACACACACACACACACACACCCACACACACACACACACACACACATATTTACTTCCGGTTTAAGTTCAATTGGGCACCAGGCTCAACTTGTATATCTAGTATTAAGATAATGTAAATCTTCTAGAATTGCTCTGTGACTCTCTCATTTCTTACATCATAAACATATGATTTTTCACCTATGAGAATAACACTACATATGGTGTCATCAGGGAGTGTATCGTGGAATTCACAGATAATTTTAATGTTTGTCCTGTCATTAACCACAACTTGTTTCCTTTTTGAAGTGTTGATGACAAACATGGGTCTCTGTGCTTTGAATTCATCTGGTGTGTAATACATGTCAGTATTGCCAGTAGTGACCCTTTTGTATGCTGTAAATGCTTCATATAATTTAAGGAAATCATCCTTGGACATGTCTAAATTATAATTTTCTCTAGGAAATACCTCATTTCTGCCATTTTTAAGATATATGTTCTTGATGTTGCAGTTATCAAATCTACTTGAATTTTTTTCCTGATTATTGTGTCTTCCAGTCTGAAACAGTACCACCACAAAATCCGGCATGTCATATTGTATACTGGAGAATGAATTTGTAGCATCAAACTCATAATAAGTACCAGCGGCAGGCTTCTGTACACATTGATATGTATAAAATTGTAAAGGAATCTGTGGATTTTTTATTATATCTGCTTTGTATTTAAGAGCATAACTGGCTTCATATTCAACAACTGGGATTCTTAGCTCCATAGTCTGAATAATGCATCTGCCTTCATCAGGTAGGGTATTGGGCAGAGCTTCCCCTGTAGAGTTTAATGTGCTGTACCTCATCAAAGTATTATTATCATTGGCAGCTCTTCTAAATGTGATTCTTAAACCACCCTTCCACATAATATCTTTGTAATCTGAGAAGAATCCTGGCAACAGGCGCATAGGGAACAGCACTGTGTGGCTCTTGGATAATATTTTATCACCAGCCTCAAATCCACCTATTTTGTAGTAAGAAGCCTCGGTTTTGGATAATTTTAGTGTGGCCAAAGCTGTGGAGGTAATGCCGGGATAATCCACTCTGTTTATAACAACACCATGCTTTCTGATCTCAATTTCAGAGAACAGATGCGGCACAAAATTATCCACCAATCTTATATTTGAATTTGCCGGATAATCTGTTCCATCGAGCTTTACAACATCAAATTTGATGTATAGATCTGCTCTGTGGGGGTGTATAAAGCCATCCCCTACATCAAGATCAACCTCAATTTCTGTGTTGGGTTGATTTAAATTTGCAAATGTCCTCCTGTTTGGGGGGAATGATTGTAGCTCATAACTCTCAATATTTTCCATTTTTTTTGTATGTACTTTTATTTAAATATTAATCTCTATGATTGCAGTTGTTGTGGCTCCAGCAAAATCAACTAATTCTTCTTTTTCATTAGTGACCATCAATTCAATGTTATCTATTCTATTATGGCACACAGGAAAATATAATGTTGGGGATGGAGTGTAGATGATGGGCTCCATAAGTTCAGAATTAGGTTTAAATGTTGCAATGATGCCAGTTTGTTTGTGAGTGCCTATGCCATTTGATTTGGTGATCATACCCTCGGCCACATTACAGTGAATATTCAGAGTCTCTATGGCTAAGAATTTAGGTATATTAATAGCAGTGTGTTTGATGGCTGGTTCAAGTTTTGTGTTGTTCTCAAAGCCTAACAGCTCTCCTATAGTACCCAGATCCACTGTTTCTGTAGCAGATACAATCTCTACTCTGTGAGTGACAGAATTTTGAGTTAATACTATACCTCTGGGTAATTGAGCATTTAGAGTGGACAGATTATATTGCCCTGGAGTGATGACAATTTTTTGATCCCCTACTGCAATTTTGTTGTTGTGGTGTGTAATATTAGGGATCAAGTACATGCCATAAAATGCTCTGAGAGCTATTGTTTTGGGATACACTATATCATCATGTAATTTGAGTTTCAATATTGAATTTTGGCTGGTGAGATGGAATACCCCCATGATGTTTCAGATACCACAGGGCCTTTTGAAAATTTTCAATTGATGGTTTATTTATTTGAGACATATATCTAAGAACAGATAAACACAAATGTCCACAATTAACATCTTTGAAATTTTGAACACGGGCATTATTGTAATAAAGATTAGCTGATTTTAGATATTTTACTAAATTTTCAGGTGGAACACCTCCAAATGAATCAAACACAAATGCCCCATTGTTTAAATATTTAAGATAACAAATCCAGTGAGTGCCCTGATTTTTGTACTTATCCAAATTAACAATGCCACACTCTTTGTTGAGTGGTTGTTCTGGTAAAGAATCAGACATGTACACTCCTCTAAAATTTTTGATGCCCAGTGGCTTGATTAAAGCTTCAATATCTTGGTTTGTAAGCGGCTCTTGTTTTTTTTAAACTTATTCATGGCTCTCTTAACACCTTTGCCTTGTTTCTCCATGGCCAGATTATGGCGCTTCAATTCATCTAATTCTGCCCTATTCTTCTTGGCATCTATTACTGTTTTTGCTATGGCAGCTGATCCCCCAGCCAAGCTCCCAACAGCCCCAAGTGCTGGTAAGATGGCCGGGATAGTAAATATGAAACCCCCCACATGTAATTATTTTCTAGATTGTTTGTAATTTTTTTAATTGGGGGGTACTAAGCAACAATTTCAACCATGGCCCTTGGCAATACAAGAGCTTTTATTCTTGCGCTGCTTTTTGGTTAAAAGACTATCAATAGTTTTAAGAGATTTAAGACCTGCATAAGGTATTTGATACATAACACCCTTGGCCTTCATTGCAGGTTTATTATATACATATTCACAACCCCCACCCCAGTTTTTGTTTGGTGTTCATAGCTATGGTGGTTCCCAATGCTGCTATTCTCTCACTCAAAGAAGCATCTTTGCTTACAAATCTACCAAATGCAGCCTCTTCTAATTTCTTGTCTGCAACATGTCTCTTGTCAAGATCAGAATGTGTGTTGTATGCTATGTCATGGCCTCTACAAGCAGCATCTAGGGGATTAACACCAGGATCACCTCTGTTTAATCTATGGTCCAATTTTGTACCGGGACCACAATACTGATAGCCTGGAATATGTAGTTCAAATGGCAGCTTGTTTATAATGTCATTAACCAACCCCCGGCCCTCAGAAATATTCCAAAATTTAGGTGGTAGAGTATTAATAATTTTTATAAGATATCCAATCCCCTTAGTGTCATTCACTATAAAATTAGACAATTTGGTGCTTATCATGTCCATAATTCCAACCTTTTCATTGTAAAAATTGTGGTTGCCAGCATTTTCCTCCCCAGCTATCACCAATAACCTATCTACAAGTTTCCTGACATCATCAACCCACACAAATTCTTTAGGCAGGGTGTTGTATTGTTTGATTCCACTGCCAGTCTTAATTTGTGACCATATGGGCTTGATTAAGTTGTTATATTTTGCTCTACTGCTAGACTTGATTCTTTTTTGTGTGGGATCATTGTTCTGGTATAGAGCATCTGATTTTATTAATATTTTTTTGTAATGCTCATAATCTTGATCTGTATAGCTGCCAGGTCTTTTCCTAGTCATCAGTTCCCACAATCCAGGTGTGCCGGGATATTTAACAAAACCACCTCTTTGTCCAAGATGAGATTCTGAATATACAATGAGATCATCTCCCATAAATGTTACTCTGAAATTGCCAATTCTATGTATGATGCTACCATCACGCTCTGTGTCGGCATATAAGCCAAAAACCTCATCTTTGTTGTCTTTAGGTGTGCTTAAATATTTTTGAGCAAGAAGACCCAATTCAATAGGATCCTGAGTAGCTTCAATTCTTCGAGAAGCAACAGGACTAGGTGTATGAATACTGGAAAGTTGGGTGATTGGATAATCTAATATGTTCCTTGCAGCTACAGGTACAAGCTCTGTGATCAAATTTTGATTTTGCTCTGTAACAGTTTTGATATTTTTACCTAATTCACTAATAGCATCAATGATAGGCTGTTCTGTTTGTTTGTGTTGTTCATAAATTCCTCGGTTCTCTGATTTCCATCCCTTAAATCTTTTTACAAGATAATCTCTTAATTTAAGATCATCAATGATTGGCCTTTTCATGGTTATTTTTATATGTTTCAATGTCTAGAAAATTGTTGATTTTATTTCTGTATTTGCCACTATTGGGTTTTCTTGTCATATCAATTGTGACAAACCCATAACTGTCCTGGTTCCAGCACCTACTGCAAAACTTGGAAAAATCATTGTAGCTCAAGTCCCCACCTACATATTCATCATGTATGTGTTTGAGGTTGGTATGATCTTGATGAAACACACATATAAAATTGCTGTTGTCTCGGATCAGCTGCTTCGGTATTTTAGAAAAAGTCTGTGCCAGGTAGAAGCAATCAATGTTTTTGTGTCGGCCCTGTGTAAAGAAATTTCTAACCTTGTTTTGATTATCCAGTATAATGTCATCAAACACAACAACAGAATTATCGAGACATTCATGAAGTGGCTTAACATCTGGTTCAAAAGTGGCTATATCCAATCCATCATATAGCTTCATCAGCTGCTGATATTTTAATTGTTCCAAGCTCTTAGAGAAAACATACAAATGTCTGTTTTTCCAGTCTAACCAGTTGGGTGCCAATAAAAAATTATCAACCATTAGTGTAGTTTTACCACAAGCCGATGGCCCAACAATAAGACATCTAATATTTTCAGGCAGCAACTTGCCATTTCTCTTAATCTGCTGTTCAGGTTCTGGCAGCCTTTTTATAACATCCCAGGTACTCATATTATCACTTTGTCTGCATCGATCCAGCTGTGTTCTGGAAGTCCTAGCCATTTGACAAATAACTTGTTGCCTTTTCTGCGGATGATTTTTTTCTATGAGATATGTGTCAGGCTGTTTAGTTTTGCTGAGTTCTTCTTCATAGAATCTGCCTTTGAGAATTTCTCCTCGGTGATCTTTTATTATATATGTGTTAAGGGTCCCAGGTTTAACTTGAACCACTGTAAATAATTCAGTGCTCCAGTTTCTTGTAAAGCCTCTTTTGAATAAGTGCTTATATTTGCTGATTCTTACTTGATCACCCACCCTGTATTTGGCCTTTCTTGTTGTTGGCTGGTATCTAGGATAATAAACAGTCCTGATCAATTTTTGCTCATCAGATGAAGTTACTTCAGAGGGTTTCATGTTGATGGTGGAATGGACCGAGTTGTTATATTTATGTTGAAGTTCTGGAAGAATATTAAGCCATTTATAATTACCTTGAAGTGTAAATTGTTCATACATAAGATTTTTTAGGGTTTTGTTGAATCTCTCTACAATTGAGGCCTTGAGATCACTGTAACTCGAATAATGTTGTATTGACTGGCTTTTAATAAATTGTTGGAACACAGAATTATAAAATTCTTTGCCATTATCTGTTTGCAAATAGCGCGGTGATCTTCCACTCTGATTGATGATTGTCCTGATGGCTTCTGTAACACATTTTCCAGTCTTGGATTTGAGTGGCACAGCCCAGGCAAATTTTGAAAATGTGTCTATTACAGTGAGTAGATACTTGTAGCCCTTGTTGATTTTGTCTAAGTTTTTCAGCTGTCCACTTGCCATCTCAATCAAGTCCCCTTGCCATAAATCATCTATGCCTTTTGTGACTACTGGCAGTCTCTTATAATTATGTCTGGCTTGTCTGTGTAATTCATCAACAATAATTTGTCTAGACATAATATGAAAACAAGAATATTGCAACTATGGGGTGTTCCGCAGCTGATACTGCAGGATTTTCTAAATACAGTTTGTCTCCTATTTGTATATTAAATTCCAGAGAGCCATCATCTTCAGCATAAGATGTTTCTAATGTATTGGGATCTGTAAAATCCTCTAACTCTACACTGGTGATTTTTGGTTTGTTGTCAGCATTTGTTATTGATAAGGTGGTGTGCCTGTGGTTGAAGCCAATATTTGATCTTGATTGGTCTCAGTGTGCCCCCAACAAAAAACTGGACAGCATATATATTTTGCCACCTGGTGTAAATGGTGAATCATATTCTTTGTTGGGGATGCTGTACAATTCAAGAATTACTGTATGTTTTGGATTCTCGATTATGCCTGTTATTTCTTTTTCTGCTGTAAGCAATCTGCTTGTTACAGATTCAAGGTGCTCATTGATGGTCCTAACAACATCATCATGGCCTGGCTTGATTTTTATGTCCACAGTAAGTTTCTTGTATTGTTGCACAATCTCTTGAAGCTGGGTGGCAAAAACAGACAGGGCATTTGCTTGATTGGATTCCATGGTCCCTAGCTGTTGCTTGATATTAGCTACAATTTGTTGCAAATTTTCAATAACTGCCAATTTTGAATTTTGAGCAGTAAGATCATGGACCTGTCTTCTGATATCCTCAAACAGGGCATGCAGTTCATTAATATGTTGATTAGTTGGTAGAGTGGCCACTGTCTGAGTAAGTTGTTTGATGTCTGTCTGGATATTCTTGATATCTTCTGATTTCAATATGCGATTCACTGCCCTCTTTATATTTTTAAGTTCCTGTCATGTGGGCAGATTTGATACAGTATTTTGCAAAAATTCAAGTGCCAATTTCACATTATTTAATTCAGAAGCATCAGCATCAGCCACATTTACATTGATTGTTGTAAAATTTCAAGCTTTGTTTGGATATCATCAATCAAGTGATGAAAATGAGAGAGCTCAGATTCAGTGTTGAGGTTTTCAAGCTTTGTGATCTGTTCCTGGACACTGACAAGTGTGTCTACAATACCGGGCAGGCGGGATTCTTGTACATTTGTCAAATCACTTTGCACTGCTGCTATTGTACCTTCAAGATGGGTTATGGTACTTTGAATTTTTCCAAAATCTTCATATGTTTCAAGTTGCAGCTTAATGTGGCAACACTCCGAGTTATTGCACTCAAAGCATCAGAAGATGGCAAGTTGTTCATAAAATTTTCAAGTGTCTCAATTTTTTCTTTAACCTCGGCTATGGCATTGTTCAAGGGGTCCAGATTAGGTATTTGGAGTGATTGAATCTGTTCTTTTAGAGTGGAAATCACTAGATCAAAATCTTCTTGTGATTTTATGCTTTTGACAATTGTTTGGAGCTGTACCTGGACATTATTTATCTGCTCTTCCAATTGCTGTTTCAATTGCTCAGAGTTGGTAGCCTGGGTCTTAAATTTGGCTTGAAGAGCTGCTACAGCTTCTTCTAAACTTTGAAAATTATCCAATGTGGCCAAATCAGTATATTTCTGAAGCAGCAATTTGAGTTCAGAATCAATTTTAAGAAGAGGGTCCATGCATTGTGATTGTAAATTTGTAATTTCTAATTGAAGACTGGCATTGAGTGTGGTTTGTAAAGCTTGTAAATCACTTCTTAATTTCTTGACTCTGACATCAAGCATCAGAATCTCATCACTGTGATCTTCATGTCTTGTATGGCCAAATATATCATTAGGCATTTTTGTTTTAGTGGTTATTTATTATTGAATATCTGATTCTTAATTCTATAAAAAAAGGTATAAGCTTGTCATATGATCCAGGGACCTCAATATATAAGCAGTCACCAGCAGAAACAGTATATACAGTGCCAGAAATCATGTTTGAGTGCTTAATTCTATAAATATTTCTCCCTATTGAAATCTTGACATTACCCTCAGGGGTTGTAATAAATTGCAATTGACCACCTACAGGTAATTGGTAATGATTTAAATTATTGTTAAATATGTATAATATTTTACCTGTTTCATCATCAACATCTGTAAGTATGCTGTTCAGATGAATAATTAACAAAGCACTTAGTTTAGATATCATATCAGAAGAGGGTTGTGGTGTTGGCAGGTCCATAATAGCCTGTTTTTTGAACCCAAATAAGTTCATAGGCATGTTTATTTATTTCAAATCATGCTCTGTAATTGGGCATTGATTACCACTTTTCAAATCACAATGCCCCCATGGTAAAGTATGTATGCCACATGATAAAATGCATCTCTTATCATCATGTGGGTCCAGAGCCACTTTTCTTACAATATTGCTAGTCAATAAGTGATCCACACTCTGAATTCTATTTTCTGATGTTCTGATTGTGCTACATGATTTGAGACAATTTTTGTAATCCTCAAATTCAAGCTCTTTGTCTACAGTCACTTTGCCAATGCCCTTGGCCTTTTTGGCAACAGCGCCACTACATGTTTCAAAACTGTACATCTTGGTTCTTAACCCAGCAAATGCCACAATAACATCACCAAGTGTCTCATCTTTTAACTTGCCAGGCACCTTTTTGTTGTGGTGTTGAATCTTTGTATGTTCACTGGTATCAAAATATTTAAACAATTCAGGCTGTGTTATATCTTGATAAACATATTCTGTTTAAATATCAAGAACAAAACTATCTGTGTCCATGTACATCAGTTTTACACAATCACCATAAAAAGGTTTCAACACATCATAATACAATTCTAACATGTGTAATTTGGCCAATTCCAATATCACAGCCCCTACATAAATAGGCTTATCAAACTTAATATTTGTTTTTTTCATGTTGAAAAGTGCCATATTCTCATCATAAATTCTTCTGTAATTTAAGTTTGGCTTTGCAATCAATTTTTTGCTCCGGCTGGGGTCAGTAATTATTTTAACATCAATATGTTTTCTGACATTTTCAATTGTTTTGCCATACACTGAATTGACCATCAATTTAAACAAGGTCTTATCAAATTGGCTCAATGCAGATGTTCGAAGCTCTGTGTTTGTATCAATATATGGTTTCAACCATCTTGAGTGCCTGAACCTCAAAACTTTTCCAACTTTGGTCACTTGAACACCATGATTCATCAGGAACTGGAGGTTTTTGTAATATATGACATAATCCTGTTTCGGCTCTAGAGTCATCATCAATTTCTTCTGTTTAGAGCCAGGTGAACACTTAACCTCAGGAATTGGGGGCAGATCAGAAAATGTGTTGTGTAAATCATCAGGAATTGTCAGACCAACCTCTAAGAACAGGCCATAGTTACTGTCATCAAAATCCTTAAGATCTTCAATATTGAAATCTTCAACCCACTCAAGCCCTGCATATGGCAGTTTTTTCATCATAGCATAACCATAGAGGCTGTTTGCATCTACATACAGTATATAATTTGATGGCAGTGCTGGATCATAATCAGGAATATATTTGTTATTTGCTCTGGCATATCTCTGAGAACATTGCACCATGCCTCCTCTTATACATTGCTCCATAAACAAGTACATGTCTTGATCCTGGATCAGATCCAATTGCATTTTAGTGTTTAAAAACATTGCAGGCCATGCTAGGCCCGGAGCACTGTAAAAATACATTGGATCCAGTTTATAATTTTGCATGGAAGATTTTCTGAAAGCCTGCAATATATCAGCTAAGAGGGTCACATCAAGTTTTAAATATGCCTTGTGATAATCACCAAATGTCTGGCATTTTAAATTGTTCCACATCAACTGGGCATGGTGATAATCTTTATCAGTGATTCCAGATCCTCTGATTTTGCTGTAAAACTCTTGTTGTGGTGGCAGAGAACACTCATCAAATTTAGAAAAATCTGTAACATAATCATATGGATATACACCCTTCCGCCTAATTAATTTCAGGTCCTGATTTGGAAACAAAGCACATGTGATTTTGAATTGATCATCAGATAATTGAGTGGCCAGTGTAGCCAGGCTAGCCGATAAAATTCTGTATGAATCAAGAAATCTTAAGTGAATAGAAACACCATTAACTTTAATTATTTTGCTAATGGCAATATATTTCTCATTATTTTCAGCTAAAATATTTAAATTCTGCTTGTCAAACCCCTCGTACCTGATCAAATGATGAAAATCATAATTGGATGCTCCATGGCAAAATATAGGAACAAATTTTGGTCTCTGGATCTGAATATTGCAGCTATTACACAGGGCCATTAAGAATTTACCATCTGTATGAGAATGGTGATGAACCTTGATATTTGCATCTGAAAATTCAGAATCACATACCGGGCATTTTTCTGCATTGTTGAAATCTTCAATCTGTTTCTCTGTTAAAGGCAACATGGGTTTTGATTTTAATAAGATATTAGATGCTATGTCATGGCACTCATTTTCTATTCTATCTGCAAATTCTTTGATGGCATCTGCTCCCATGTATAAATCTTCTTTACTAACAACACCATCCTGTACAACCACATAATAAAAACTGGAAGGTTCATGTAGCTGGTATGGTGTAATTGAAGGTTCATCAGGATCTGGGCTACAGAATGCAAGAGGTTTGAGGTTTGATTCAAAATCACAGACTATATATGCTGGGTGTTCCAACAGGGCTTCAAACTTTTTGAATTTTGCATTTTCACTTGGCTTAGGCATAAGCATATGAACAGGTTTATGGTTGCCACAGTATTTCAGATGCTCAAGTACCTTGTTTTTAGCAATTTCTGCATTCACTTCCCGAACCCCATTCACCATTTTTCTACCATCAAATACAGACAAACATCTTCTGCACCACTTGAATATTTTATGAGTTTTGTCTAGTTGTGTTCTGACTAAAGCTTCAAGATTATGTATCAGAGTGTAATGATTTGTGCCATCCTTTTCAATTAAGAGCAGATCAATCGGAATAGCAGATTCATCATCAAGTGTACTGATTCTGAGAGGATCTATCAAGCAATTGTCACGGCCAGTAGAACAAGTAAATACATTAATAGATAATTGTTTGCCATTGATGTGCCTGGCCTTTTTTTCAAATTTATCAATATTCTGAACAAGCATTGGATATTCTAAACCCTCCATTGCCTCATCAAAATCATTTTCATGTTGTTTATAATAAGTTATTCTCTCAGGATGCCTTGAAACTGGATACAAAGCAGCTAAAATACACCACAAAAAGCATTTCTGGTCATTATTTTTTATATTAACCACGGCTGTTTTGTTTTTGATATTGGCAGGTAATGGCACATAAGTGGAACCTTGTAATGGGTTGAATTCAGAAATATTAACATATAACTTGTGTGAAGATCCGCATAGGCTCCATCCAGACTCTTTTGCAGCAAATTCAGAGTGTTTAATATTCAATTGATCTATCAAACTGCTTATTATTTTGTCTGAATTTGCATTTGAATATACCGGTACAGTTTCTGTTATGTGGGGCTGTGTAAATTTTGTGCCATTTGGCTTCTTATATTGTGTAAACAATTTGAGAGACAGCTTATAAGAGCCATTTTGTGCATTTAGAATTGCCTGCACATCTGGATTTATACTGTTCAAAAAATTCTTAATGTCACATCTTGGCTCTGATACAAAACGGTGATCCCTTAATTGGCCGTTAAAACTGCTATGGATGGGTTCATAGCGTGGCTGCTTTGCCGGTCCAGCATTAACAGGTGTTTCATGCTTCCTTTTCAGACCAGATGTAGATGGTTGAGGGGGCAATGTTGATAACTGTGCAGAACAAGAGCCCACATGTCTATTGAAATATGCCTTGCTAAATATTTTGTGGCATTTAGGACATATTTTAGTGGGAGTTCTATATTTGCCTGGGTCACAATTCTTTTGGTGTCTGGCCCAATTGGGGCTGGATATATTTTTATTACACTGATTGCAATATTTTTGATTTGGCATTTTTGTTGTTGGTTTATTATATAAGATTTCCTGGGGTTCAATTCAAAATTTTGTACTTAATATATATATATATATATTTTGTTCAGCTGTGTGCTTTGTTTATTTCTTGCGTATATTTAATATGTTAATATTGTTAATTTTTATTCTCAGTTTATTATATAAAATTTTTTGGGTTTTAAACCAAAACTCTATGCTTATTATGACAGGTTGTAAAGCTAATAGCCTACAAGTGGAAAAACAGAATAAATATTGATCTACACTGACCTTCCGCAAATGCCTGCACAGACATGCATGTCCTAGAAAGGCAATAACCTAGCGCTGAGTGTTATGTATTGATTTTTGTATAACAGGCTGGGACAGATATAAGCCTGACTCTAAATAAGAGTGGATTACAACAAACAAGCTGGATGCAATTGAATGCCTGGTGCCCAATTGAACTTAAACCGGAAGTAAATATGTGTGTGTGTGTGTGTGTGTGTGTGTGTGTGTGTGTGTGTGTGTGTGTATGTGTGTGTGTGTGTATGTGGGTGGGTGGGTGTGGGTAGGTGTGGGTGTGTGTTAATACGTTTGGCCTAGTTTTACGTGTGGGCAAAAAAAATATCGAGAGGGGCATATTTTTAACAAATTTATGGACAACAATCTCACAGAAGTGCCTTTTATAAGTGTAGGCAAATCAATCTAAGGGGGGTCATCATTTGTACACTAGGATTCAAAATTCTTAGAATTAAGAGCATATCACACTTGAAGAATTGGGGAATATGGGCATCTTGGCATAATTTTAAGTGTGGGCAAATCGGGCTGTTTAATTATATGAGCTCATCATTTGTACACTTGTAAGTGGTGCTGGTTGTATAGCCAATTACACTACTGAAGGACTATTTATAGTCAAGCTAGACAACTCAAACGTGAAAGAAATTACGCCTACCTATGCGTGGATAATTCAGGCACTATTAAACTGCGAAAGAAAAATCGCCTGAAGATGTATCTAACTTAAATTGATACCATTACCACTAATTACTTCTAGATGATGATTACTGATTATATAACAGTATATTATCAAAATATAAGGGGGCTTAATACAAAGACTCGAGAATTCTATGTAAATAATATTGCAAATGACTATGACATAATAGTTATTACAGAAACCTGGTTACATGAGAGTGTTTTTAGTAATGAGTTGTTTAGTGATAATTATAAAGTATATCGTCATAATAAGAAAGACCGAAAGAGAGGAGGTGGAGTAATAATAGCAGTGAGGCAAAACATTACATCTAGGAATGTTATTTTAGATGATAATTTTGATGTCTTATGTGTAAGAATGAACTTAAGAGATAGGGTATACTATATAGTAGCTGTGTACTTTACTCCTTCTTCAATAGTTGACAGTTATGGAATCATTATAATTTTCAAGAAAATTATAAAAATGCATATAATGCCAACATTATTATTATTATTGGTGATTTTAATCTGCCACAAATCTCGGATTCGAATTACAACCTGCAACTAGGTGGACAGTGCTGCAGAGCCCTTGATAACTTTTTGAGTCTACACGGCTTACGCTCATTAAACAACATACAAAATCATAATAAGAGAACACTGGATTTAATCTTAGCTAACGTGTATGATGATGTTACTATTGACAGAGAAGAACTCCCTCTTGTTAAGGAGAATGCACACCATCCAGCATGAGTAATAATTCTACATTTTGCAAAATCAGCAAATATTAGGGAAAATAACCCAGTCAGATCGTTGAATTTTAGAAAGGCAAACTTTCTTGGAATCTATTAAATGTTACGTGATGTAAACTGGACGGCTGTTAGTAGTATGGATAATGTAGATGATGCTGTAAAGTTCTTTAATGACAATATTAATATGATATTTAATGTTAGAGTACCAACGAGGAAAATCTCTTCATATATCAAATATCCTTGTTGGTCTACCCGAGAAATTATTGAAACAATTAAACTTAAGAACGACATAGAAGGCACATGAAATACGATAACGACAGTATAATTAAATATAAAGACACTCGTAAGAAAGTAAAAACACTCATAACTAAGGCATATAATATGTACCTAAAAGAAACTGAAGAAAGTATTCAGAATAAAAGTAAATTATTTTGGAATTATGTAAAAACAGAAAAGGAAGAAATAGTTATTGAAACCAAAGTATGACGAATAGGGATAATGTAATAGAATCGAATCAAAGTGTAGTCGATAACTTTGCCTGTTACTTTAAATCTGTATATTCTGTTTCCAAGCACGTATGATGTAACAGAGGAAATGAAATTATGGGTATCCAACTCACTCTCAAGCTATGAGATTACTGAGCATGAATACTGGGAGGCAATAAAAAAAATTAAAACCCAAAAAATTTAGTGGGTCTGAGAATCTCTCCCTATTTACTTAAAGGGTGCGCCGAAGTGCTCAAAACGCATCCGTGTTTAACATTTATTGTAATTATGAAAACGCAAACCTTTCCTACGATCTGGAAGTTGACAAGAATGCATATTGAAATCAGGCGAGAGTGCAAAAATTGAAAACTACAGACCAATTGCAATTCTATGTGCTCCAGTAAAATTGTGGGAACACATATTGTATTCAAGGATTTTCAAACATGTTAAAAGCTATATAAGTAGCAATCAACATGGCTTCTATCCATGCCGATCCACTACTACAACTAACCTACCAAATTTTGTCCAAGATGTATATAATGCCTTTCACAATAGATCAAGTGTGCATTCAATTTATATTGATTTTACTAAAGCTTTTGATACAATTAACCATAATCTTCTTTTACGAAAGTTATCAAGTTTTGGGTTCACAATAAATTTACTAAACTTATTCAAATCATATCTTCAGGAAAGAAAACAATATGTAATATAAACAATATATATCTCATAAATATTATGTGAATTCTGGTGTTCCCCAAGGATCCAATCTTGGGCCTCTTTTATTTATGTTGTTTATAAATGATTTGCCATCTTATGTTAAGTATTCGAAGAGCCTCATGTACGCTGATGATGTAAAATTATATAGAGAAATTACTACTGTAGAAGATACATTTAAACTTCAAAAAGATGTAACTCCATTCTATAAATGGAGTATTATAAATGATCTTGGTTTAACATAAAGAAGTGTTGCTTTATGGAATTAACAAATAAGAGAAACACTATCCATTATACATATTCTATAAATGATCAATCGGTTCCTCAGGTGTATATATAGGAAGAGACCTTGGTGTTTTTCTTGAATATAGCTTAACGTTCAAACAACATATTTCATATGCTGTTAATACGCATATAAATTACTGGGTTTTATTATTAGAAATACTAAGAATTTAAGAAGTATAAACTGTCTAACAACTATATACAACAGTATAGTAAGAAGCAGGCTTGAACATGGTTGCATTATATGGTCACCAATGTACAAATCTAATGAAAATGCCGTCGAGAGAATGCAGAAGAAATTTTTGAGATATTTATATTATATTACAGTATAATAAGCCACTGCAACAGAATGTGACATATACAATTTTGTTACAAGAATTTAATTTTAAGAGCCTTTGTAATAGGCGGGATATACTATATCAATTATACTTGCATAGAACTGTAAACTGTATATTGGACAATAGTTATTTTTTCAGCCAACTGCAATTCAATACGACGAAAAATAATTTGCGTGGGCGAAATTTACTGATTCCTAAAACACCTAAAACTCAGAAATATAAGAGTAGTCCATTACGTAGAATGTGTGATTTGTATAATAAGCTTTCAATTGATAACCAGATTTCTCATTGCCTTTCAAACTTTACAAAAAATTGATTGAATCAAAAGTATAATAACAAATATATTTTAATTATTTTGGTAGAAATATCTTATCTTCTAGTTTATTCAACAATTATGTATAAATATTATATTCAATATATGTAATTATAACTAATTACAACTAATTTGTACTTGTATGGTGAAATTCCACTTAAAGATTCCGATTGTTTAAGTTGATTATTTGCGATTATGTAATTGATTCCTTGTTCTATCGGTCTATACACGTTTGTATGTATGTTAATTGCATTTGTTCTGTTTAATTTTTTTTGTGAGTGTGTGTTTGTGTTTATAAACTTACATCTTGTAAGATTGCATCTGCCTTCTGTAATTGGAGGATTTACCTCTGTTGAGACAGTAGAATAAATAAATAATAAATAAATAAATAAATGTCGACCAAGGCCAATTGAATGACTACCACGTTCGCCAGATCTCAACCCAATCGATTTATTTTGGGGTGTTGTCTATTTACATAAATAACGTTCTGTGCATTTCATGATTCACTTCATAAGAGAATATAGGAAATACATCAATCAAGAAAGATAGATACCTTCGAAGATATACCTTCTAACACACCACTTATGGTTGAGATGGGGTGGGGTGTGTTTGAAAATCGTGTATCAAGGGAACTCCACCATGTTTCTTCCCAAACTACATTGTGCCCACTTGCATTGTTGCAAATACACATTAACATAATCTATTTAAATTGGCCATGCAGGAGCGTGAACACGGGTTCTTATCTGCAGATCAGTTGGTTGATTAAGTTTTCTTGTTTTTATGGATCAATATTACTGTCATTCGCAGTGCAATTAATTGTGTGCAAAATGGTGAGTTGCAATGCTTTTGAAATGTACATAAATTAGGTTCGGTGACTGGTAATGTCCTTCCATTTTACATAGGCTACTCTGTCCGAAATAATGCTCCGACATAAATCTAAAACTTTCGCATTGCTAAGGTAATGCAGAAATTCATGTATAGTACAGTCGTTGACCTGAATAAGTTCGAATTATCCGTTGCCTTCAAAATATATAACGGATAACTTGTAAATCGAATATCAGTTGTCTTGTCATTTTGGTTATTCAGGCAAAACAAATCGGAAGATATGTTGATTAATTGATTGATATTAATTATTTTACATCGATTTTCTGCCACTTTTGGTTAATCTACAAAATACGGAAGAGATGCATTTAGTTCATATCGGACCTCAAATTACTTAGCATATATAGCTGAGTTCAGCTTTTATAATAAAGTTCATTTTATTCACATATTGGCTAATCGGAACTGGACCTTCATTTAAAAGTGACATCCAAACCACTTTCTAATGATTCCATCGGATATTGAGCCTAACAATGGCAGTGAGACTAGGCAGTTGTACATTTTATGTTAGGAAACATGAAAGTGAACCGGGTTATGCACTTTTAGATTGTTGGCATCTCGGCCAGTGGTAAACAGCGTCTGTTGTTTTCTATTCGGATCGGAACTTGGGACACTGAAGACTTCAGTTTTAGTGTTGCATGATTTCAGGCTTGATTTGTTTCGCTTGCAGTGGCGACGATTGGCCACTTTTGCCCCTGCACATACTAAACCTAATCTACCAAGATAAATTAACTGTCTCCCCCCCCCCCACTAAGTTTCGGCACCTTTCTCCCCTAGTTGTGTAACCCAGTTGCCGTTACTGTTCGCTTGTTGTGTTCATGTGCTACGACTGACTGGATAATTGTAAAATACTGTGAGTTTTCGTTGTGCAAAGCTTGCTTTGTTGACTACATAAATTGAAATGGAACAGAACAGTCATGCCAAAAAGTCTTACAAGGCAGTTCAAATACAGGTGTATGGAGTACATGTGTAATACCATAGCCCGCTATGATCCTTCCAGCCTCGGCACGACCAGTTTGCATGTTATTCCAAGAACGTACAATTTCTGCCGCTACTCACCAAATGGCGCTGATGTCCGACTTGTCTGCGTCCACCAAGATGCTTCCAAAGCAGGTGGACTTTACGATTGAGAGGCTTGTGATTTAAGTATTTAGGTCGTAGCCGGGAAGGATTGTAGCGGGCTGTGATAATACCAATCATCGACAGAATACGTGCAAACAACACTGTTAGCTTAAACATGTACATGAAACTAAAAATGATCTTCCCACGATGCACAACATTGTGAACGTTAAGTTTGGAAGTGGACTTTGGCAGAATTACCCCAATGATGAAAGTGCTTCAGGTTCAGGTTCAAGACCAGTTGAACAAAATCAGCCTAATGAGATGAGCCACGAGAAACATGATAGGTAATAATTTTAATTTTTTTAATACTATCCTTCCTGTTCACATGATTTGATTCTAAAGTGTTTCTAATGCTTTACAATGGAAAACATTATTCATCTTGAGTTATTTAATATCGCATTTCTACCTTGGGGTTAATCGCTATGGGAAAGATGGGATTGAGAAAGAAGGTTTAAGAAGTTCAGGTACAGGCGACATGACGGGATCTGAGTTGTGCATCAGCACAAAATGGTTAAGAATGGATTTCTTAAACCATACCGCGTTGTTGTCCAGTTTTCGATCTTTCCAAATTTGCAGGTATTGTATGAAATGTTGACAAATTGCTCTGCAGACCGCACAATGAGTGTCATTAGAACCATTAGAAAAAGACTCCGTTAGTGTCTACCTTAATTCCATCCTGTGAGTCCGATATTTAAAAGGTGGGGCCAATTGAGGAAATTATCAATGAGCTTGCTGCAACAACTTTGCCACGTCAGAAGTTATTATCTTTTGTGTAAAATGTTATTTCAATCAATGTCAAAGTAATATACAATATACATGTAATTGTCTACATTGTAAACAATACCTAAAGTATACGCAAATTATGTCTGACGAAAATAATTTGAGTAAATAATTCGGCATAAAGCTAATTTGTCCTCTAGTTTTTATGATGTTTTTGTTTAAGAAACAAAAGCTTAATTTGAATTGATTCGATGGAAGTTGGTTACATTGCTCATACACGTACTATTTGGGATTGTGTGTAATACTGGAGAACTTTAAAAAAAGAGCATAATCTGTATTTAAGTATTGAATTTCTTTCATACTATGTACTAGACTTCAAAAACAGATACACAACAATAACACTCAACTTCTGCAATGATGAAACTCAAATTGAGACTGAACAATAAATTAAATGTAAGAAATTTCGCACCAGAAACGCCACAAACTAATAGAAAAGTTAACATAAAACAAACTTTACTAAGTTTTACTGTAGAACAAATCAGCTAAATCTGATTAAATATTTTCGACAAATAGTAAAAATTACATTTTCTCTCTCAGGGTTTTACACGGTTAATTTGATTTCCAATATTTCAAGTAAGCCTAATTAGTTCAATGGAATTAGAGTGATATAACTGATCGCTTTTATGACAGAAATCTTCTCATCAAGGCCAAAGAAAATACGATAACACAATTTCAAGTTGGTATTTAAATTTTGCAGAATCTCTCAAGGTGCAAATGATATAAGAACAACTTGACACACAAATTTCGTTTTAATGAACATTTTGTACATTTACTTCTATATGCTATCACTAGAAATTTACAGTAATTGCTTGACGTTCTTTTGTGTTTACAGGAATGAAGTGTTTTCTAGGTTTCTCTCTGTCTGCCAGATCAATGCAAAATGTCCAAAGTTGATAACACGCAATCCTTGGTTGAGTTGGTGTTCTAAGTCCACTTTATGCACAGTAAAGCTAATCGGGATTGGACCTACAGTTTAAAGTGGAACCTAGAACACTATGTGCCTCTACCGGGTACCGAACCCGGTACCCCTTGATTTACAAGGCAACACACAATCCTATCCATAAAACCGAAACTTCTACATTGAAAATTTATAGTAGCAAAAGTTCTTATATAATGCCAACTTGATGTGATGTAAATTATTCTAAATCTGTAATCTTCAGTGAACAATCGATTACTAGCAAACTACTAATTGCACATTAAAAAAAAACTTGTTTAAGATAAGATCATAATAACTATAAGTTGGTAATGTTTCAGAAACTGTACGAGCTATGGTGTTAAAACATGATTGGTAGAATGGTTACTAAATACTAGTTAAAGACAAGAACTATTAAGAATTCAGCTAATTGGCGCGAGTATACAATAATAGTAGGTGACGACTCTTTATATATCTTACTTAATTTGCTATTTATAATGTTTTTTTTATTATTTATACATGTAGATTTTACCATCTACGTAAAAGTTGACAACGGTTAGTTTGTAAAGTGAAACGTGGCTGCAATGTAGCATTACTATTATTATTGCTATTGTTATTTACATATTTTAAAGAATGTTATGTCATGTGAAGGTAACACTGTGGATTTTATTTCAACATACATTATGTCAATGTGCTAGCCTGCTTAGTATTCATTTGATCATATACACAAAGGATGTACAGTACCTACTAGAAATTCTTCTTCTTTTACATGATCCTGTCAACAATATCCTGTTTGGTAAACGTTTCTGTTATTGTTTTAATGTTTTTCTTCTGAAGTTGGTAGATAGTCACTCAAATTCACCAGTATCACAAACATAAACTCTTATCCTTGCACTGTTACTTTATAAAATCATTTTATATTTCAAGCCTACATTTTCGTGCATATCCGTACAGAAGCAATATTAGTGGAGGAGGTAATTCTGATAGAAAGGAAGAGAGTGATATGTATGTATACCTTTATAGAGTGTGATTCGTTGATGTGGGAAAATTGGACATTCTAAGAATAAATGTTGCGCATCAGGATTTTCATTACCACATTTGCAATTTTGTTGAGTTTTAATATGTATTTTTGGTAAGTGTGCTGTTGTACGCACGTATCCCGTCCTTAAAATATTGATGAAAAAACAAACTATGAACTGCCGTGGGAGTGTGTACAAATAGAACCATGAGTCTTTAGTTGTAAAATCCGCTATCCATCTATAGGCTATGTATTACCCACAACCATAAATTGTTCCCTGCACCATTCATTCCATTGATTCATAAGTTTAATTTTTACTCGAGGTACTAAATCTGTATACCATACCATTTCTGGTTTGTTTAGCATATAAGTCCACACGTTCATTTCCTACGTTAATATTACGTGCTTTAACATAACTGATTTGTATATCAATGTTCCTTTTACAAGCAAATTGAACTTGTTGAAATATTAGGATATTGAGAATAGACTGATGACATAATTTAGGATAAGATGAAGATATAGCTTGTAATTAAGTATACTAAGGTAATAATTTTAGCTTGACCCAAGTTCTACAACAACAACAACAACAACAACAACAAAAAGGGCAGATAAACCTAACTAAAAGAACTCTGTTTCCCTCATGTTTTGGTTGTGCGTGCATCCTATTGTAACTTTAATATTTGCCGCCAGGAGTTTGAGGGAAAACAAATGAAGAACGAAACAAAGGAAGACGTCACGTTTCCACGAAGATAACGGGAAAAACAAGAATCGCATGTCACGTTTTTTTCGACAATGTCGTACAAACATGTGGGCTTTCTTTCACGTAGCACGTTGCCAAGCAACACTTCATTAAAAGAAATATGTGGCGAGTTTTTCTATGGTATCAACTTTCACCACACTGTGTTATTCAACGCACTGTAGGTGAAAAAAAATGTATTGCACAATTAGAAATCGATAGCCAGAGAGTTTACTTCGGGAAAATAACGTTAAATGTATTAAGCCTAGCTTACCCGAGAGAGGGAATAGGGGGGGGGGACAGGACCATCACCATTTTTTCGATTTTTCAACTGTGAATTTTTTTTATAAAAAATAAAAATAATTTACATTGTTTTTTAGAGTGATCCCAATATTTCTGTGTTACCGTTGTTCATAAAAACAAAAATGTAATGTAAATAGGAGGAGAAATACACAAGGTGGGCTTATCAGGAGCCATCTTTGAATGTGTGTCATTTGAGACACTCATGCCAGTGACAGTGTACAATTGGTTGGTAATCATGGTAATATTTGCAATTATTATAATTAATGATTAAACTGCATCTTTGTAAACAAAATAGCATTAATGAAAAATTATGTTTTTTGTGAGTTTTAGTGAATGATAAATATGTGTGTAATACTCATACAATAATTGGTTATTATTTCTTAATGATGGTAATTTTTATAATTATTATAATTAATAAATAACTGCACATATATATTATAATCAACAATGGAAGCAGTGATTCAATAACAAAATGGTTTCTTGAATTTAGTGATAAAAAGAAGTGTGGAATTGTGAGCCGTCCCCCTCCCCCCATGCACCCTTTGTCTGAGATAAGTAAGTTTCTCGTACGGCACTGGTAATACCAAGTGTTGCTAAATGTTAGCTGTCATTTTTACGCGTGTACATGCCGCACTTATTTTACCCAAAATAAATTAAATGTGGCTTTATTTGACATTAATAATACTGTTTTACAACAATTTATTCTTCATTATCTCCACGTACCTCATAAAAATTCCAATGTAGCAAGTTTTAGTGTGTTTTAATGTGTGTGGGCTTCCCCGATGGCGTAGTGGTAACGTCGTCGTCTTGTAATCAAGGTGTCCCGGGTTCGATACCAGGTGGAGGCACATGGCACAGTGGTTAAACTGTAGGTCTATTCCAGATTAGCCTTCCTGTGCATAAAGTGGACTTAAAACAACAAATCGCGAAAATAAAACCGCCACCATATTTCATGCGCCTTCATGGAAGTGACGTTACCGAAGAGCACTGTTTGCACTGATGACAAACTCCGAGGATGTTTTATTCAGCAAATTAAATTATTTTTGAGCTATTCTTGCCGGAAGTGCAGGAAGAAAATGTCTTACCCGTTTCTTCCTGTAAAGGCGTCCCGCAGGCAAGCGCTCTCCCTGATCTAATATCCTAAATGCGCCCTGGAATCCAGTAAGAAGGAAATCGCAACCAACCCTTCCCGGGGGCTCGGGGAGAAGTCGCCGCTGTTCACTTGTTTCTCGACACTCGTAATTTCATTTATTTTGCTCTTACGCACTCCTCTTGGCCCTCGAAGCAAATGTTCAATCCACTTGAAATGCGAGGGGGGGGGGGTTGCGGGTAGGACGCCCTTGAAATAGAACAAATAGCCCCTCTAGTAGTGGGTTTTGTGGTACGGACAGGACCGGAAAGTACGAGCCCCCCTCAAGCAGCTTTGCTACACTTAAAACAGGCTTAACATGTCCATATGAGCTTTTTGAGCAAGTGTGGAGCTCTTGCCTAATCCAAGATTTTTGTAAAAATGCCCTTCAGAAAGTACGAGCTCTTCAGATTGATTTGCACACACTTACAAAAGTTGCATCAGCCAGATTTTTGTCTATAAACTTGTCAATTTTTGACCATACCAGAAATTAAGCTTATAGTATGTTTTTCTGTCAAAATCCCAGGAATCTTGAATTGATATCTATTGGGTTCTGAGACCGAGTGGAGTGTGGTGTATTGCCTTGTAATCAAAAAGGTTCGGGTTTGAGTCCTCATAAAATCTGATGGCAAAATGTTAATATTGTTGTTTTGTAAATACGGGGCTTTGGGTTCGAGTCCTGAGAGATGTGGTATTCCATACGTGAGATTTTGCTCTGTTGATAGCTCCCAGATCTTAAATTTGGTAAAAAATTCTCTATTCTCTATTAAGAATCGCCAGAGTTTTGTTATCTGGGAGCTCAACAATACGGCCGAAACTGCCTGATCAATACATTAGAATGGAGGTCAAGTAAATATTGCATGCTTTTTCTAATCTTTTGATCAATCCCATGTTTCGGCCAACAATAAATTATGCATGGCCGGGGGTTGTATGCCAACAGATATAATCTATACTGCGTCTTTTCAGAGTTATTCATCGTCATTAGATTATATCTGTTGATATTACCTCTATTGTGCCTTTTCCGAGGGAAATTACATGTCATTTGTCATGGAACTCAAAGAGAAATTCTTATCTATACTATGTACTCTTTCAGGGGCCATCCATCATATTGAGGAATTGTCTTCTGGATATTGTCATTGCAAACTGAATTGCATTTAGGCTTGGTCTTGTTGTACATAAGTCTGTAACTTATAGAATATTTCTGTATTTCTTTTGTATTTTGGATAGGTATCTGCTACGAACAGAGGTGGTATAAAATGGGTAGGTAACTGACGGTAAAGTATTGTTTTATATCCAAAGGGTTTCTGTGTTTAAATCGTGTTTCTAGTTCGAGTTGCTGTTTTAAGTCTATTTTATGCACAGTAAGGCTAATCGGGACTGGCCCTACAGTTTTAAAGTGGGATCCAAACTACTTGTGCCTCTACTGGGTATCGAACCCGGGACCTCTTGATTACGAGGCATGGGGGAGGCCATGGGGGAAGCCCTGAATCGTGCTTCTAGAACTGCTCTGTGACTCTCTCATTTCTCACATCATAAATATATGATTTTTCACCTATGAGAATGACACTGCATATGGTGTCTTCAGGTAATGCCTCGTGGAATTCACAGATAATTTTAATGTTTGTTCTGTCATTAACCACAACTTGTTTTCTTTTTGAGGTGTTAATTACAAACATGGGTCTCTGTGTTTTGAATTCATCTGGTGTGTAGTACAGGTCAGTATTGCCAGTAGTGACGCGCTTGAAGGAAGAAAAAGCTTCATATAATTTGAGAAAATCATCCTTGGACATGTCTAAATTGTAATTTTCTCTAGGAAAAACCTCATTTCTACCATTTTTAAGATATATGTTCTTGATGTTGCAGTTATCAAATCTACTTGAATTTTTTTCCTGATTATTGTGTCTCCCGGTCTGAAACAGTACCACTACAAAATCGGGCATGTCAAATTGAATACTGGAGAATGAGTTTGTAGCATCAAATTCATAATATGTGCCAGATGCGGGCTTCTGTACGCATTGATATGTGTAAAATTGCAGAGGAATCTGTGGATTTTTTACTATATCTGCTTTGTGTTTAAGAGCGTAACTGGCCTCATATTCAACAACTGGGATTCTTAACTCCATAGTCTGAATAATGCATTTTCCTGCATCAGGTAAGGTATTAGGCAAAGCTTCCCCTGTAGAGTTTAATGTGCTGTACCTCATCAAAGCATTATTATCATTTGCAGCTCTTCTAAATGTAATTCTTAACCCGCCTTTCCACATAATATCTTTGTAATCCGAGAAGAATCCTGGCAACAGGCGCATGGGAAATAGTACAGTGTGATTTTTAGATAATATTTTATCACCAGCCTCAAATCCCCCTATTTTGTAGTATGGAGCCTCGGTTTTGGATAATTTTAATGTGGCCAAAGCTGTGGAGGTAATGCCGGGATAATCTATTCTGTTTATAACAACACCATGCTTTCTGATCTCAATTTCAGAGAACAGATGCGGTACAAAATTATCTACCAGTCTTATATTTGTATTTGCCGGATAATCTGTTCCATCGAGCTTTACAACATCAAATTTGATGTATAGATCTGCTCTGTGGGGGTGTATAAAGCCGTCCCCTACATCAAGATCAACCTCAATCTCTGTGTTGGGTTGATTTAAATTTGCAAATGTCCTCCTGTTTGGGGGGAATGATTGTAGCTCATAACTCTCAATATTTTCCATTGTATGTATTTTTATTTAAATGTTAATCTCTATGATAGCAGTTGTTGTGGCTCCAGCAAAATCAACTAATTCTTCTTTTTCATTAGTGACCATCAATTCAATGTAATCTATTCTATTATGACACACAGGAAAATATAATGTTGGGGATGGATTGTAGACGATTGGCTCCATGAATTCGGAATTAGGTTTGAATGTTGCAATGATGCCGGTTTGTTTGTGAGTGCCTATGCCATTTGATTTGGTGATCATACCCTCGGCCACATTACAGTGAATATTCAGAGTTTCTATGGCTAAGAATTTGGGTATATTCATAGCAGTGTGTTTGATGGCCGGTTCGAGTTTTGTGTTGTTCTCAAAGCCTAACAGCTCTCCTATAGTACCCAGATCCACTGTTTCTGTAGCAGATACAATCTCTACTCTGTGAGTGACAGAATTTTGACTTAACACTACACCTCTGGGTAAGTGAGCATTTAGAGTGGACAGATTATATTGCCCTGGAGTGATGACAATTTTTTGATCCCCTACTGCAATTGTGTTGTTGTGGTGTGTAATATTAGGGATCAGGTACATGCCGTAAAATGCTCTGAGAGCTATTGTTTTGGGATACACTATGTCATCATGCAATTTGAGTTTCAATATTGAATTTTGGCTGGTGAGATGGAATACCCCCATGATGTTTCAGATACCACAAGGCCTTTTGAAAATCTTCAATTGATGGTTTATTTATTTGAGACATATATCTCAGAACAGATAAACACAAATGTCCGCAATTAACATCTTTGAAGTTTTGAAGACGGGCATTATTGTAATAAAGATTAGCTGAATTTAGATATTTTATTAAATTTTCAGGTGGAACACCTCCAAATGAATCAAACACAAATGCCTTATTTTTTAAATATTTAAGATAACAGATCCAGTGAGTGCCCTGATTTTTGTACTCATCCAAATTAACAATGCCACACTCTTTGTTGAGTGGTTGTTCCGGTAAAGAATCAGACATGTACACACCTCTAAAATTTTTGATGCCCAGTGGCTTGATTAAAGCTTCAATATCTTGGTTTGTAAGCGGCTCTTGTTTTTTTTAAACTTATTCATGGCTCTCTTAACACCTTTGCCCTTTTTCTCCATGGCCAGGTTATGGCGCCTCTGCTCATCTAATTCTGCCCTATTCTTTTTGGCATCTATTACTGTTTTTGCTATGGCAGCTGATCCCCCGGCCAAGCTCCCAACAGCCCCGAGAGCAGCTAAGATGGCAGGGATGGTAAATATAAACCCCCCCACATGTGATTTTTTCCTGGATTGCTGTAATTTTTTTAATTGGGGGGTACTAAGCAACAATTTCATACCATGTCCCTTTGCAATACAAGAGCTTTTTTTCTTGCGCTGCTTTTTGGTTAAAAGACTGTCAATAGTTTTAAGAGATTTGAGACCTGCATAAGGTATCTGATACATAACACCCTTGGCCTTCATTGTAGGTTTATTATTTACAACCCCCACCCCAGTTTTTGTTTGGTGCTCATAGCTATGGTGGTTCCCAATGCTGATATTCTCTCACTTAAAGAAGCATCTTTGCTTACAAATCTACCAAATGCAGCCTCTTCTAATTTCTTGTCTGCAACATGTCTCTTGTCAAGATCAGTATGTGTGTTGTATGCTATGTCATGGTCTCTACAAGCAGCATCTAGGGGATTAACACCAGGATCACCTCTGTTTAATCTATGGTCCAATTTTGTGCCTGGACCACAATACTGATAGCCTGGAATGTGTAGTTCAAATGGCAACTTGTTTATAATGTCATTAACCAAGCCCCGACCCTCAGAAATATTCCAAAATTTAGGTGGTAGAGTATTAATAATTTTTATAAGATATCCAATCCCCTTAGTGTCATTCACTATAAAATTAGACAATTTGGTGCTTATCATGTCCATAATTCCAACTTTTTCATTGTAAAAATTGTGGTTCCCAGCATTTTCCTCCCCAGCTATTACCAATAACCTATCTACAAGTTTCCTGACATCATCAACCCATACAAATTCTTTAGGCAGGGTGTTGTATTGTTTGATTCCACTGCCTGTCTTGATCTGTGACCATATGGGCTTGATTAAATTATTGTATTTTGCTCCACTGCTCGACTTGACTCTTTTTTGTGTGGGATCATTGTTCTGGTATAGAGCATCTGATTTTATTAATATTTCTTTGTAGTGTTCATAATCTTGATCTGTATAGCTGCCAGGCCTTTTCCTAGTCATCAGTTCCCACAATCCAGGTGTTCCGGGGTACTTAACAAAACCACCTTTTTCTCCGAGACGAGATTCTGAATATACAATTATATCATCTCCCATAAATGTTACTCTGAAATTGCCAATTCTATGAATGATGCTGCCATCAAGCTCTGTATCGGCATATAAGCCAAAGACCTCATCTTTGTTGTCTTTAGGTGTGGTTAAATATTTTTGAGCAAGAAGACCCAATTCAATAGGATCCTGAGTAGCTTCAATTCTTCTAGGAGCAACAGGACTAGGTGTATGAATACTGGAAAGTGGGGTGAATGGATAATCTAATATGTTCCTTGCAGCTACAGGCACGAGCTCCGTGATCAAATCTTGATTTTGCTCTGTAACAGTTTTGATATTCTTACCTAAATTATTAATAGCATCAATTACAGGCTGTTCTGTTTGTTTGTGTTTTTCATAAATTCCTCGGTTCTCTGATTTCCATCCCTTGAATCTTTTTACAAGATAATCTCTTAACTTAAGATCATCAATGATTGGCCTTTTCATGGTTATTTATATACGTCTCAACGTCTAGAAAATCGTTGATTTTATTTCTGTATTTGCCACTATTGGGTGTTCTTGTCATATCAATTGTGACAAACCCATAACTGTCCTGGCTCCAGCACCTGCTGCAAAACTTAGAAAAATCATTGTAGCTCAAGTCCCCACCTACATATTCATCATGTAAGTGTTTGAGGTTGGTATGATCTTGATGAAACACACATATAAAATTGCTGTTGTCTCGGATCAGCTGCTTCGGTATTTTTGAAAAAGTTTGTGCCAGGTAGAAGCAATCTATGTTTTTGTGCCGCCATTGTGTAAAGAAATTCCTAACCTTGTTTTGATTATCCAATATAACGTCATCAAACACAACAACAGAATTATCGAGACATTCATCAAGTGGCTTAACATCTGGTTCAAAAGTGGCTATATCCAATCCATCATATAGCTTCATCAGCTGCTGATATTTTAATTGTTCCAAGCTCTTAGAGAAGACATACAAGTGCCTGTTTTTCCAGTCTAACCAGTTGGGTGCCAATAAAAAATTATCAACCATTAGTGTAGTTTTACCACAAGCAGATGGCCCAACAATAAGACATCTAATATTATCAGGCAGCAAGTTGCCATTTCTCTTATTTTGTTGTTCAGGTTCTGGCAGCCTTTTTATAACATCCCAGGTGCTCATATTATTATTTTGTCTGCATCGATCCAGCTGTTTTCCGGATGACCCAGCCATTTGACAAGTAACTTGTTGCCTTTTCTGCGGATAATTTTTTCTATGAGATATGTGTCAGGCTGTTTAGTTTTGCTGAGTTCTTGTTCATAGAACCTGCCTTTGAGAATTTCTCCTCGGTGATCTTTTATTATATATGTGTTAAGGGTCCCAGGTTTAACTTGAACTACTGTAAATAATTCTGTGCTCCAGTTTCTTGTAAAGCCTCTCTTGAATAAGTGCTTATATTTGCTGATTCTTACTTGATCACCCACCCTGTATTTGGCCTTTCTTGTTGTTGGCTGGTATCTAGGATAATAAACAGTGCTGATCAATTTTTGCTCATCAGATGAAGTTACTTCAGAGGGTTTCATGTTGATTGTGGAATGGACCGAGTTGTTATATTTATGTAGAAGTTCTGGAAGGATTGTAAGCCATTTATAATTACCCTGCAGTGTAAATTGTTTATACATAAGATTTTTTAAGGTTCTGTTGAATCTCTCTACAATTGAGGCTTTGAGGTCACTGTAACTCGAATAATGTTTTATTGCCTGGCTTTTAATAAATTGTTGAAACACTGAATTATAAAATTCTTTGCCATTATCTGTTTGCAAATAGCGCGGTGATCTTCCTGAATGATTGATGATTGTCCTGAAGGCTTCTGTAACACATTTTCCAGTCTTGGATTTGAGTGGCACAGCCCAGGCAAATTTTGAAAATGTGTCTATGACAGTGAGTAGATACTTGTAGCCCTTGTTGATTTTGTCTAGGTTTTTCAACTGCCCAGTTGCCATTTCAATCAAGTCGCTCTGCCATAAATCATCTATGCTTTTTGTGACTACTGGGAGTCTCTTAAAATTATGTCTGGCCTGTCTGTGTAATTCATCAACAATAATTTGTCTAGACATAGTATGTAAACAAGAATATTGCAACTATGGGGTGTTCAGCAGCTGAGACTGCAGGATTTTCTAAATATAATTTGTCCCCTATTTGTATTTTAAATTCCAGAGAGCCATCATCTTCAGCATAAGATGTTTCTAATGTGTTGGGATCTGTAAAATCCTCTAACTCTACACCGGTGACCTTTGCTTTGTTCTCAGCATTTGTTATTGATAAGGTGGGGTAGTGGTGTGCCTGTGGTTGATGCCAATATTTGATCTTGATTGGTCTCAATGTGCCCCCAACAAAAAACTGGTAATAAAATTGTGCAGGGGACAGCATATATATTTTGCCACCTGGTGTAAATGGTGAATCATATTCTTTGTTGGGGATGCTGTACAATTCAAGAATTACTGAATGTTTTGGATTCTCGATTATGCCTGTTATTTCTTTTTCTGCTGTAAGCAATCTGCTTGTTACAGATTCAAGGTGCTCATTGATGGTCCTAACAACATCATCGTGGCCTGGCTTGATTTTTATGTCCACAACAAGTTTCTTGTATTGTTGCACAATCTCTTGAAGCTGGGTGGCAAAAACAGACAGAGCATTTGCTTGATTGGATTCCATGGTCCCTAGCTGTTGCTTGATATTAGCTACAATTTGTTGCAAATTTTCAACAACTGCCAATTTTGAATTTTGAGCAGTAAGATCATGGACCTGTCTTCTGATATCCTCAAACAGGGCATGCAGTTCATTAATATGTTGATTGGTTGGAAGAGTGGCCACTGTCTGAGTGAGTTGTTTGATCTCTGTCTGGATATTCTTGATATCTTCTGATTTCAATATGCGATTCACTGCTCTCTTAATATTTTTAAGTTCCTGTGATGTAGGAAGATTTGATACTGTATTTTGCAAAGATTCAAGTGCCAATTTCACATTATTTAATTCAGATGCATCAGCCACATTTTGCATAGCATTTTGGAGCAGGGCTATATCTGCCTGAGAGGGTGTGGATTGTTGTAAAATTTCAAGCTTTGTTTGGATATCATCGATCAAGTGATGAAAATGAGATAGTTCAGATTCAGTGTTGAGGTTTTCAAGCTTTGTGATTTGTTGCTGGACACTGACAAGTGTATCTACAATCCCAGGCAGGCGAGTTTCTTGTACATTTGCCAAATCACTTTGCACTGCTGCTATTGTACCTTCAAGATGGGTTATGGTACTTTGAATTTTTCCAAAATCTTCATATGTTTCAAGTTGCAGCTTAATATTTGCTACACTCCGAGTTATTGCACTCAAAGCATCAGAAGATGGCAAGTTGTTCATAAAATTTTCAAGTGTCTCAATTTTTTCTTTAACCTCGGCTATGGCTTTGTGCAGAGGATCCAGGTTAGGTATCTGGAGTGATTGAATCTGTTCTTTCAGAGTGGAAATGACTAGATCAAAATCTTCTTCTGATTTTATGCTCTTGACAATTGTTTGGAGCTGTGTCTGGACATTATTTATTTGCTCTTCCAATTGCTGTTTCAATTGCTCGGAATTGGTGGCCTGGGTCTTAAATTTGGCTTGAAGAGCTGCTACAGCTTCTTCTAAACTTTGAAAATTATCTAATGTGGCCAAATCAGTATATTTCTGAAGCAGCACTTTGAGTTCAGAATCAATTTTGAGAAGAGGGTCCATGCATTGTGATTGCAAATTTGTAATTTCTAATTGAAGACTGGCATTGAGTGTGGTTTGTAAAGCTTGTAAATCACTTCTTAATTTCTTGACTCTGACATCAAGCATAAGAATCTCATCACTGTGATCTTCATGTCTTGTATGGCCAAATATATCATTAGGCATTTTGTTTTAGTGGTTATTTATTATAGAGTATCTGATTCTTAATTCTATAAAAAAGGGTATAAGCTTGTCATAAGATCCAGGGACCTCAATATATAAGCAGTCACCAGCGGAAACAGTATATACAGTGCCAGAAACCATGTTTGAGTGCTTAATTCTATAAATATTTCTCCCTACTGAAATCTTGACATCACCCTCAGGGGTTGTAATAAATTGCAATTGCCCACCTACAGGTAATTGGTAATAATTTAAATTATTGTTAAATATGTACAATGTTTTGCCTGTTTCTTCATCAACATCTGTAAGTATGCTGTTCAGATGAATAATTAACAAGCCACTCAGTTTAGACATTACAGATTGTAAATCAGGAGAGGGTTGTGGTGTGGGCAGGTCCATAATAGCCTGTTTTTTGAACCCAAATAAGTTCATAGGCATGTTTATTTATTTCAAATCATGCTCTGTAATTGGGCATTGATTCCCATTTTTCAAATCACAATGCCCCCAAGGTAAAGTATGCATGCCGCATGATAAAATGCATCTCTTGTCATCATGTGGGTCCAGGGCCACTTTTGTTACAATATTTGAAGTCAATAAGTGATTCTCACTCTGAATTCTATTTTCTGATGTTCTGATTGAATTCTGTGATTTGATGCAATTTTTATAATCTTCAAATACAAGCTCTTTTTCCACAGTAACTCTGCCAATGCCCTTGGCTTTTTTGACAACAGCACTACATGTTTTAAAACTGTACATCTTGGCACTTAACCCAGCAAATTCCACAATAACATCGCCAAGTGTCTCATCTTTTAACTTGCCAGGCACCTTTTTGTTGTGGGGTTGAACTAATGTATGTTCACTGGTATCAAAGTATTGAAACAATTCAGGCTGTGACATATCTTGATAAACATCTTCTGTTTGAATTTCAAGAATAAAACTATCCGTGTCCATGTACAATAATTTTACACGATCACCATAAAAAGGTTTCAGCACATCATAATACAATATTAACATATGTAATTTGGACGATTCCAATATCACAGCCCCTTCATAAATAGGTTTATCAAACTTGATCTTTGTTTTCATCATGTTGAAAAGTGCCATGTGCTCATCATAAATTCTTCTGTAATTGAAATTAGGCTTTGCAACCAATTTTTTGCTCCGGCTGGGGTCAGTAATTATTTTTACATCGGTATGTTTCCTGACATTTTCAATTGTTTTGCCATACACTGAATTCACCATCAATTTAAACAAGCTCTTATCAAATTGGCTTTTTGCAGATGTTCGAAGCTCTGTATTTGTGTCAATATATGGTTTCAACCATTCTGAGTGCCTGAACCTCAAAACTTTTCCAACTTTGGTTACTTGAACACCATGTTTCATCAGGAACTGGAGGTTTTTGTAATATATGACATAGCCTTCTTTTGGTTCCAGGGTCATCATGAGCTTCTTCTGTTTAGAGCCAGGTGGGCACCTAACCTCGGGAATTGGGGGCAGATCAGAAAATTTGTTGTGCAAATGATCTGGAATTATCAGACCAGCCTCTAAGAAGAGGCCATATTCACTGTCATCAAAATTCTGAAGATCCTCAATTTTGAAATCTTCAACCCACTCAAGCTCTGCATATGGCAGTTTTTGCATCATGGCGTGACCATAGAGGTTGTTTGCATCCACATAAAGTATATAATTTGATGGCCGTGCTGGATCATAATCAGGCATATGCTTGTTATTTGCTCTGGCATATCTCTGGGAACATTGCACCATCCCTCCTCTTATACATTCCTCCATAAACAGATACTTATCTTGATCGTGGATCAGATCCAATTGCATTTTGGTATTCAAAAACGTTGCAGCCCATGCTAGACCAGGGGCACTGTAAAAATACACTGGGTCCAGTCCATAATTTTGCATGGAAGATTTTCTGAATGTTTGCAATATATCAACTGAGAGAGTGACATCAAGTTTCAAATAAGCCATGTGATAATCACCAAATGTCTTGCATTTTAAACTTTTCCACATCAATTTGGCATGGTGATAATCTTCATCAGTAATTCCAGATCCTCTGATTTTGCTATAAAATGCTTCTTGTGGTGGCAGGGAACACTCATCAAATTTAGAAAATTCTGTAACATAGTCGTATGGATATACACCCTTCCGCCTAATTAATTTCAGGTCCTGATCTGGAAACAAGGCACGTGTGATTTTCAAGTCATCATCAGATAATTGAGAGGCCTGTGTAGCCAGGCCAGCAGGTAAAAATCTGTAAGAATCAAGAAATCTTAATTGAATAGAAACACCATCAACTTTAATTATCTTGCTAATAGATATATATTTCTCATCATTTTCAGCTAAAATATTTAAATTCTGCTTGTCAAACCCCTCGTACCTGATCAGATGATGGAAATCATAATTGGATGCTCCATGGCAAAATATGGGGATAAATCTTGGTCTCTTGATCTTAATATTACAGCTATTACACAGGGCCTGTTTATATCGACCATCTGTATGAGAATGGTGATGTACCTTGATATTTGTATCTGAAAATTCAGAATCACATACCGGGCATTTTTCTGTATTGTTGAAATCCTCAATCTGTTCCTCTCTTAAAGGCAACATGGGCTTTGATATTAATAAGATGTTAGATGCTATGTCACGGCACACATTTTCTATTCTATGTGCAAATATTTTGATGGCATTTGGTCCCATGTATGAATATTCTTTAATAACAACACCATCCCGTATAACCACAAAACAAAAGCTGGAAGGTTCATGTAGCTGGTATGGTGTAATTGATGATTCTTCTGGATCTGGGCTACAGAATGCAAGAGATTTGAGATTCGATTCAAAATCATAGACAATAAATGCTGGGTGCTCCAACAAGGCTTCAAACTTTTTGAATTTGCAATTTTCACTTGGATTAGGCATCACCATATGAACAGGTTTATGGTTCCCACAGTATTTCAGATGCTCAATTAACTTGTTTTTAGCAATTTCTGCATTCTCTTCACAAACACCATTCACCATTTTTCTACCATCAAATACAGTTAAGCATCTTCTGCACAACTTGAATATTGTATGAGTTTTGTCTAGTTGTGTTCTCACTATAGCTTCAAGATTATGTATCAGAGTGTAATGGTGTGTATCATCTCCTTCAATTAAGAGCAGATCAATCGGAATAGCAGATTCATCATCAAGTGTACTGATTCTGAGAGGTGCTATCGGGCAATTGCCAGTGGAACAAATAAATACATTAATAGATAATTGTTTGCCATTGATGTGCCTGGCCCTTTTTTCAAATTTGTCAATATTCTGAATAGACATTGGATATTCCAAACCCTCCATTGCATCGTCAAAATCATGTTCATGCTGTTTGTAATAAGTTATTCTCTCAGGATGGCTTGAAACTGGATACAGAGCAGCTAATATACACCACAAAAAGCATTTCTGGTCGGCGTTTTTTATATTGACCACAGCTCTTTTGTTTTTGATATTGGCAGGTAATGGCACATATGTAGATCCTTGTAATGGAGTGAATTCAGAAATATTAACATAGAGCTTGTGTGATGAACCGCACAGGCTCCATCCTGACTCTTTTGCCGCAAATTCAGAGTGTTTGATATTTAATTGATCTATCAAATTGCCTATTATTGTGTCTGAATTTGAATTTGAATATACAGGTACAGTTTCTGTTATGTGGGGCTGTGTAAATTTTGTGCCGTTTGGTTTCTTATATTGTACAAACAATTTGAGGGATAGCTTATAAGAGCCATTTTGTGCATTAAGAATTGCCTGCAGATCAGAATTTATACTGTTCAAGAAATTCTCAATGCCACATCTTGGCTCTGATACAAACCGGTGATCTCTTAATTGGCCGTTAAAACTGCTACGGATAGGTTCATGACGTAGCTGTTTTGCTGCTCTGGCATTAACAGGTGCTTCGTGCCTTCTTTTCAGACCAGATGTGGATGGTTGTGCAGAGCAAGTATCTTTATGTGTATATGTGAAGTATTGCATGCTGTATTTTCTATTGCATTTGGGGCAAGTTATTGTGGGAGTTTTGTATTTGTCTGGATTACAAATTTTTTGATGCTTGGCCCAATTAGAGCTGGATATATTCTTATTGCATTGATTACAATATTTTTGATTCGGCATTTTTGTTGTTGTTTATTATATACAATTTCCTGGGCTTCAATTCAAAACTTTATACTGGATAAAAAATATCAGTTGGGTTCAGCTGTGTGATTTGTATGTGTATATGTGTGTATGTGTGTATACACTTAATATTTTTGGTTTTGGTATTTATATAAAATTTCCTGGGTTTTAAATCTAATCTCTATGGATTAATATTATTAATATTAATCTTATGACAGGTTGTAAAGCCAATAGCCCACAAGTGGAAAATCATTCACACTGACCCAAATGCCTGCACGAACATGCATATCTTGAATAGCAATAACCTTGTTATATATAACAGGCTGGGACAAATATAAGCTTGACTCTAAATATGAGTGGATTACAACAAATAACAGATTTTATAATGTTCAATATGAATTTAAACCAGTAAGTATGAGAAGCACTGTATCAACACATCTGTTCCCCTCAGTCACTCTCACATAACTAGCTGATGCAATAATCGGGAATTTCTGTAAATACTGAGGAAAAAAATCAATACTACCGTCTCGGGAATTCCACACACTGACGCAGAGGAGAAACATGCAAACACGAAGCAATTCTAGAGGTAGGCTCTGCATATTACATTGTTTTAATATTAGATAAGCAAATTGAATAGTATCCAATTAAACTTAAACCAGAAGTAAATATGTATAGGTGGGTATAGATACAAGTTTATAGACAAACTGATGCAATTTTTGTAAATCTGCTTGAGGGGGGTTTGATCTCGAACCCAAAGCCCCCTGTTTACAAAACAACAATATTAACATTTTGCCATCAGATTTTATGAGGACTCAAACCCGAACCTTTTTGATTACAAGGCAATACACCACACTCCACTCGGTCTCAGAACCCAATAGATATCAATTCAAGATTCCTGGGATTTTGACAGAAAAACATACTATAAGCTTAATTTCTGGTATGGTCAAAAATTGACAAGTTTATAGACAAAAATCTGGCTGATGCAACTTTTGTAAGTGTGTGCAAATCAATCTGAAGAGCTCGTACTTTCTGAAGGGCATTTTTACAAAAATCTTGGATTAAGCAAGAGTTCCACACTTGCTCAAAAAGCTCATATGGACATGTTGAGCCTGTTTTAAGTGTAGCAAAGCTGCTTGAGGGGGGCTCGTACTTTCCGGTCCTGTCCGTACCACAAAACCCACTACTCCCTCTCGTTTCCATCATATCTCAAAGGATATCTCCTCCTAACTAGACATTAAAGAAGGTAACTTGAAAACCACAAATTCAAAGGACCTTTTGTCAATAACTTCATAATGTTGCAAATGTTCGCCTACGTCTTGGATCCAAAAAGTATCACCGAGTACCTTCTGGTTTTCAACCTGTGATCTTCCGAACTTTTAGTGAAAAATCACTCATAAAATATATTAATAATAGTTTGCTTAACCCGCCGTAACTCGCGAGTCAGTGCTGTGTTCACTTTCGTTTTCAAATGCTTGTAATTCGAGTTTCGTGGAAGTATTAGAGCCAAGCTCTCGTCTGCTTTTCTTTCCGACTATCCGCGTCAATTAAGTACCACAATCCGATATGGGCCATCTTTTTCTCAGATCTGTCGGAGGCGAGAGAAGAAGGAGCACGGTGCTCAACCGCGAGCAACTGTATTTTCGCGTGGCAATCAGTTACAATATATTTTATTTGATTCTTAAATAAAGTAAGTGAAGCATTAAAATGTGCATAAACGTCCTGATATTAATCAAATTTATCAACTAAAATCATTACAAATACAAAAATAACAGGGTTGAGGATCACGCTCACCAGCGAGTAACGGCGTGATAGATTCTACTGCGAGTAGCACGGGTTAAGTGGCGTAGAGAGTTAGGAATAATACTCTGGCTTGGCCAGCTCAGGCCGTATTATATTACTTACACAAGTACCCGTAGCTATCATACGCTTGATTCGAACCAGCATTTCAAGTGGAAAATGTTATATAGAGTCACTTGGGGGAATATGTTCATCGGGGTTAAATGCCCACCCCCTCGTATCTCGTGCAACGTTAATGTTGTGGTAACTCTGCGACTCTTGTTTGAAAGCGTCCTCCGTCGTGAGACGAGGCAGCAGGTTTGGAGCTTGTAAGAAGATTCTGAAGCCATCCAGGGTTAATTTTATGAGGTAAGATGACAATTTTTGAGGTAATAATTTTTTGGACGTTGTTGTATTAACAGTGTGCAATAATATTCCCAAGAGAGAAAGAAACTGAATTATATTAGTGTAAAGATCAATACAGGGAAACGTATCAGCAGAGTGAAACTGCCGCATGGTGCTCAGAGTTTCCAACCCAGTGATTCAATTTTCTGCTTGTAGCTGTGGGGTGATATGCCCACAGAAATTAAGTACAATATGCCCATGGGCATTACTATGATAAGAAAGGACCACAATGTGACTGGATCTAGTGTAATCATTATAGTATGTGGATGCATGAAATATGAATCAAATTCACGTCCATGTGTCCAAAGTGGAATACAATTTCTCACAAATGTAAGCAGTAAAAGAAGCTATAGTAAATTCAAAATGAATGTTGTTAGAAACAAAATGCTTGTCTGTACCAATGATGTTGTGTTTAGGAAACAAACGTTAATAATCTTCCAGTTAATGCTGTGTATTATTTTCCTTTAAATATGTCATGTCAAGTATTACAACAATTGTTTTTTGTATTGGGCATTTTACCCCTAATGGGGCATTTTACCCTGAACACGGGGTGATTTGCTCAAATTGACGTTCATCTGTTTATTTCTCTCTGGTTCTTTTGCAATATGACTTACAGTAATGAAACTAATAGGTAACCATAACAAAACATGTAGCTTTCATTTGACATCCTTTTCATTGCGACACTCCTTCATTTAGCGAAGCTATACACCACCAAAAAAAAAGTTGGGCGTATTCCCCCGAGTGATTCTACTTTATCCCGAGAATCTATGAGGCAAGATAGCGCACAACGATAGAGGAGGGGAGAAAGTGAGTAGGCGGAGCGAAGCACTGCAAAGACCGGTAGTTCCAGGCGTTCTTAACCCCTCCACGCAATTCGGTTCCCTCTCACGCGTTAATTGGTCGTTCCCTCTCGAGTCACTACTTGGGCAGAGACTTGCTTTTGTTCGCTCGCTCCAGATTCCTGCCATAGAGTATAGCTAGGGGTATATTTTGTCGAACCTTGGGGTTAACTGAGGGATGATCCTCTTGTTTAGCGTCATGACAATGAGACAGCTGGGAGGGTGCTTTGCGAACATTTTGCTAGCTGGGAGTAAACCATCCCCCCACATCTCACCTCACGTCAAGGACTGATTTGAACAAGTGTTCTCGGGTTTCCAGCAAGGTTAATTCGGTGTTAGCGCCAAAAGTTTCGAGCACATACATTGTTCTCATTATAATTCCATAACAGGGAAGCTATCGTACACTATAAAAATGGTTCAAGCGACAGAATGGTCTTAAGAGGTCTATACCACATTTGGTTAAGGCTCAACGCCAGTGGTGTTAAACTAGCATAGACAAATGGCTGTATTCAACACCATTTTCATTTCGCTGAGGTTCAACCTTAGCCAAAATGTTGGTTCCGATCTCCTGAGACCACTATTCATGTAGCTCTAACACCAGTTTGATTTCAGTGTAAATTAAGCCATAATGTTACATGCTTTAATTAATAACCACTATTTAGTTGGGTATTGCAGAATTCCATTAAGTTACACTCAATGTTTGTTTGCGAACAAAACTGGCAAATTATCTTCATCAGCATATAGTCTCTTTTGTGAATTTTATTCAACCGGGCTATTGTTGAACTTTTTCATTGCCTATGAGTTTGCTCTAGGAATATTAAGGCTGCAATCATTCGAAACAGTGGCGGCAATTGGGTTCTAAAACTAGGGGGTAAGGTACAAGAACAGGGGGGCGCAAGGACAGTTAACTTTCCCTTGTTAGATAAGGTTTAGCATAGTGCGGGTGCAAAAGTGGCCAAAATTGGGGGGCAGTTGCCCCCTAATCGCCGCCACTGATTCAAAATGACCTTATTTTGTATAAAAATCACTTTGTAACATTGGGCCCGTGCAATCAAGTTGCCAGTGTAACTATAGGACATGATGGTGAAAGCAGAACGCTATGTACCATTTCAATGGAAAGTAACAATACGCAACTAGTCATTGTGTTAATGGCCTCACCTGGTCTTCTTATGTCTCTCTCTCTCTCTCTCTCTCTCTCTCTCTCTCTCTCTCTATTTCATCAGTACGCAATCATACTTTGTAGGAATTAGTAGCGGCTTGTGCCTATTCGCACAGCCCCACATGCACACCCAAATACATTTGTAATACAATTAACTTTTATAATGCTTATTCATGGAACGCAACCCCTTTCTTAACGTCAAACGACCCCACTCCATTTCACATTTCATTTGCTTCTGCAGTTCATGAGTGTTTGTTTCTACCTGCAGTCGGTCTCTCGCCTAGACTGGGGCTCGCGCTGTTCCAAGTGAGCTAGCTATCTCTCTCGCTGTCTTCATTAGGCGAGTAGAGAAAGCAGGTACACTTTTCCGGCTTCAGTCAGATGGCTCTCCAAGTGCTCGCTTCTAGTGTTGGGTGATATTGAAAAAATATCGTCCAGGCGTTATAATCTTGATGTGATGTAAATTATTTTAAATCTCTTGAGTGAAAAATCGATTACTCGCAAACTACTAATTGCAAATTTAAAAAAAAAAACTTGATTAAGAGAAGAACATAATAACTATAAGTCGGTAATGTTTCAGAAACTGCACGAGCTATGGTATTAAAACATGATTGGTAGAATGGTTACTAAATACTAGTTAAAGGCAAGAACTATTAAGAATTCAGCTAATTGGTGCGAGTAAACAATAATAATAGGTGACGACTCTTTATATACCTTACTTAGTTTGTTATTTATAATGTTCTTATTATTTATACATGTAGATTTTACCATCTACGTAAAAGTTGATGGTTATATCTAGATTATATAATCTTAACGATATTTGGCGATATATATCGTATAGGCGACATATCTTCACGATATTTGGCGATATATATAGTGTCGGCAATATATAATTTCGATATTTGGCGATATACACAGTTTTGGCGATATTTTAGCGATATAACTACATCGTGTCAATGATATATCGTCACGATATTTGGCGATATTTATCTATCGTCGATACTACGATACGGAAAAAATATCGTATCGTCTGTGACGATATATCGCAATATCAAATTTCCGATATCGTCCAACCCTACTCGCTTCACATTAACAGTTTTTGACCGGGTAATCCTAGGCCTCTTCGTGTAGTGTTGCAACCCCATTCCATTAGAGACTGAGTGACGAGTCGAAACTAAAATGTAGATCATCGACTCAGACGATGTTTTCATTATAGCAGACGGAACAATACATAAAGTTTATTGTTGTAAGAGTATGAAAAACTAACATCTCCTCCTCTGTATCTGTTAAGCCAGGATATGATAATGTAGAACACTTACTTGGATTGCCAACACAATTATCATCGCTATGTACAGTCATCGGGAAAAAAATTGGCACCTAGATCCCGAAATACTGGCTTCTTTGAATGACGTTAAAGGTGTTACCTAATTTTATGGTGGTGGTAGAAACTGCCATTGAAAATTTGCTATCACAATCCACATATCGCCATAGAGTTATACAGCACACAGTATTTCAGTATTTAAGTATCATATTATTATTGGCACAAACTGTACGTGTGTGAATAATTTGAAACATCTCTGGATACAAGGCTGAGGTACACATCCATGGACTCATACCGCCACCTGCCGCTGGTAAAAGCCCATTTTCTTTTGTACGAACATTATTTTTCTTCTTATACAGGGTGTTCCATTTACAACGCAACCCGGAGTTGGGGATAGTACAACTTTTGAATAGGAAGTGGTACACATATAATCCTTATACCAAATTGAAACCTTGTTCATGCATATATTTTTAAACCTGGAAACAATGATTCGATTGCATTTGTGTCCACGCAGTGTTGCCAGATGTAGCGGGAAGTGCAAATGAAATTTTTTAAAAAGCATGAAAAATGGCACATAACACACATGTACGGACATGCCTTCGTTAATTTTCAGTTTGGTTAGGTGGATAATCTCGGCATCTATGGCAGTGAAAAAAGAAATGTTAATTTCTACCGATAGCCAATCGGATGAGGCGTCTTTAAGGGGGAACTAGGAGAATCATTGTTTTTAGAAATTAAGACTGTGCATTGGCAACACTGCTGGTGTTTTAATGCCACAAAAGGTGTGTTTCGAAACTGTATACATCGTGCAATTACTGAAAACAATAAAAGAGAAACTTGGAAATTTTCATGAAAATAGTGTTACTTACATGCACCTGGCAACCATGCGATGCATCAGGAATGGAACACGACTGGCCTTTCCTCTGTTTCTTTCCAAGCGGGGAGAAATGTAATCTCATCGCATTATCTATATACCAGATTTACGTGAGATTTTATAATTCAAAATGATACCAAATACTCGGAAAATTGCCAACATTGAAGCGATGTGACTAGTGGATCTGGAGATGAAAAATTCTACATTCCTCACTTTCTTACAACTGATTCCTTATAAGTACAATATTAAGCGTAACATATAGCCAAATTATTTGCAAAATTGAGAACAAGCATCAATTAATGTTGAAAGGTACTCACCGCTCATTATGTTTCCAACCAGCGTGAAGGGCAAGCACAGGACGTTCACTAGAAGGTCGGCGCACGCCAAGTTGGTGATAAACAGATTCGTTGCCGTGCGCATGCGCGGAGACCGGTAAACGACTGCCACCACGAAGCAATTGCCTATGACGCCGACGACGAAAACCATCGCGTAAGCAACACAAAATAATATGGTCATTGGCAGCTCGTGACGGAAGATAGGGATCGCTCCGTCATCCGAGTAGTTCCCTAAGCTCGAATTGTAATCCGCCATCGTTGCATTCCACGGATCCTTTTCCAAAATGGCGGCCTCCATGTGGGAGGGCCTGAAATGAAATTAAAACAAAATTATGTTACTTTCTTTAAATGCAAGTGTCATCTGATCCTAAAGTCCTGCTGTTTCTTCTTTGCACACAACTGTGACATTTTCATAATTGTAAGACTTGAATCGTAGGTAATGCTCATTTATACCCCAGACTTTTTGTCTCCACTCAGAGATGAAATAATTGCGAAATGAGAGACAAAAAAAAATTAGGAAGGTGCAGAATTACTAAAATATCCGCGTCTGTCAAGGATAGACATATATTTATTATTTTTATTATGAAATATTTTGACATGTACCCTGCAATAAAACTGGAGACTATCTAGGTAAATCCTGAAATACAGTAAAAACTCGTGACACCGATAAGCCGGACTTAGCTCAATCCGGACAGCCAAAAAAGAAGAAGAAGAAGAAGAAGAAGAAGAAGAAGCAGAATGCAAGGTTTTAAATGTCGCTAGAAGTCAACAATCGCATTGTATCTACAGTATTGCTTTACATTTTACTGTACTGTATAGTGTATTTAGGCCTATGCCCTCTAAATACACCATAATACACGTGTTTTGTTGCTATAAATAGAGTTTTAATGCACTTTCTACTGTTCTTTTAGGTTATTTCAGTTAATCCGGACTTTCGTTAAACCAGTCAACTTATCCCCCTATTAGTCCGGATTCACGAGGTTTTACTGTACTCGCTTCCGAGCTTACAGTTATGTGTGTTGCCTAACTCTAACGATGAAGAAACTTCAATATTAAGTTTTCAATAGAAACTTCGGCTATCCCTGTAAAGTTAGGCAACCTGCATAACGCCAAGCATGAAAGCGAGTATTTCAGGATGTAGTTGTTTCACTTTCATTGCAAACGACTGTACATACATCACACACACACACACTTAAATGAAATTTCTAAAACAAGAAAAAAGTTTCCGGGAAAGGGGGAATTGTTAATATGTCTCCATTTCAGTGCACTAACCAGAATAGTGTGATCTCTTGACATCATGGAAACTAGTAAACTAGGGAGACCTGAATGTACAGATAGGCAAAGAATAAATTTATGGAAATTCCAACGATAATTGTCATAGACTCATTGACCTGACCTGATAATAGCATCCACAATGTTCCTCAGAAAACAAATACATAAATATGCATAGAGATCAACTGATGGTAAAACCAACTACCAAATAGACCATGTTCTGATGGAACGAAGAAGAAGAAGAAGAAGAAGTAAACTGTGGCTTCAAGAAGACAATAAATATTGTGATTTGAAAATAATGAGAGATGTTAGATTCATTGATCTATCTCTGCTAGACTAGCTACTCCTACTGCTTTCCGTCAACTTTCAACTAATTTGTGGTTTCGTTCATAATATGCAAGAAGAAATACCTAACTTCAGTTTGGGCTGCGAATTTACTTTAATTAAGAACAAATAGATTAGCCATGGTTCATTAATAATATAAATTCAATACATTTCGATACATTATATCGGCTACGTTTATAAATACTTTATAATGGAAAATCTATATTCACTTGTCATTTTTAAAATGTATTCCACTGGATAGACAAACTTAAAACTACGTTTTTTACATCAAGTTCCCAATGTACAGGTCCCAGGCTTTGGTTTTTTTTGTGGGTATCAATTTCATATGATCATAATACATCCTCATCGTCGAGGTTAGCCAAAGGTAGCAGAGAGGCAACGCTAGATAGGAGTTTAAACTTAAGAAATTTACCATTCAACAGGACGTGCCAACTTCATTTTTCGTATGTTTGAATTTATTTGAATTGTTATTTTAAGTCCACTTTATGCACAGATAGGCTATTCGGGACTGGATCTACAGTCCAAACCATTGTGCAATGCGTCTCCACCGAGTATCGAGCCAGGGACCATTATGCGGCGACGATACCATCGCTATCTGTGAGGCCCTGACTTTTGAAGTGGGACATTCTGGTGCATATCTCACTCGATGATTCGCCATGGAACTATTTATAATTGCAATCGTAAAATAATCATCCACTTGGGATGATAAATGCGCAGTGAAGAATACAGTAATAATTAATTTAAAACGAAATGGTGAAAAACCGTGTGAGGATGTCCTCTTCTTCACGGGACAAACAAGAAAGTAACATAGAATTTAAAAAATATTAAATGTTCGTTTTTTTTATGTATTCATAATTGATATAATGATAGTAATCATGAAACCAGTTTTAGCCCAAAATGGCAGAAAAGCGAAGAAAAATAGAGCAAATCAATCAATCAAGTCACAAACAGACATGGGCATCTCACAACACAAATCCTACAGAGGAATATGCTGGATGTAAGTCCAGACGCCATAGCCTTGTTAGTCTGTAAAGGGTCAGCGCTTATACCAAGAAGAAGGATCATTCCACTATTTTAAGGCATTTTGCAACACAGTACAATACGTATAATTACCGTCTTTTTGTGGAATTTCATGTGTGAAATAGAATGTGGATATGCATATAGATTTTCTTAATCTTTGGAATGGTTAGGACGCATCTTTAAAACGATTTTTATACCTAGCATGGTAGGCGACAATGCCTTCAAGCTACGGGATTACTAGCATGGAAATAAACTTAAATCCTAGACCGAAAAGACCTCCCTGCCCAGTGGGATAGAATCGAAAAAAGCTGGCCATTGGGGAAAAATCGAAAGTCCCAGTTTAACGTTGCCTTGTGTATCGACCGTTAGTTGGAACCCCAAAACAAAAGAAAAACCGGTTTTCAAGTGTTTGATGCCACTCAGCAGTGAGTCCAGGGGGTGCTCGTTCGGCGGCGCAGATCGTATGCGCAGTTGTCCGTGGATGCATGACGTCACCATCGAAACACTCGGCACGGAAAAGGCTGGTTCCTTATGCAAATATTGAGAAATTTGACAACGAATATCTTCTAAAATATAGTAGCAAGGGAAAAGTTACAACTTTTACTGTTAAGATTCATCCTTTCTAATCAATTTATCACAAAGTTGATTCAAATGTGTAAAATGGTTTTCAAGAAATCGTGTTACGAAGGAACCCCTGTTTTGTTCTCTCCAGGCTTCCAATGTAATTGAGTTTTAACTTAAGCGCGTTGGATTTCTTTTTGCTCTATGTTTTGAAATAAGATTATTTTGTTCTTGTCAACTGAAATCATGCCTAAATGCTATGGAAAGCTGTGAAAACTATTATCAGAAAACTAACGGAAGAAATCTAAAATACCACAGCTTGATTGATATAAAAAATTGCGAGATTGCCCATTTTTGTGAAAAAGGCATTGTGCGAGATCTAAAAGCAGAACTTTTAATATTGTATGTAAATATAAGGGTGTAATAAACGTGGCTGCTTCCCAGGCACGTATCCAAAAGGGGGGGCTTAGGGGGCTCAAGCACCCCCGAAAGTTTTCGGTTTACACTAGATAAAATGAGATTTTTTGTTTCTTGTGGTGTCAAATAAAATAATGTGACGTTAATTTAACGAGAGAAATAATTATCGAGGCAAGACGGAGAATATTCTATAACCCTGTTATTGGTAACAGCTCGTATCCAAGGTGGGAATCAGGGGGCTCAATCCCCCCTTCTGGCGTAGTGGTAGCGTCATTGCCTTGTAATCAAGGGGTCCCGGGTTCGATACCCGGTGGAGGCACAAGTGGTTCGGATCCCACTTTAAACTGTAGGTCCAGTCCCGATTAGCCTTACTGTGCATAAAGTGGACTTAAAACAGCAAATCAAACCAAATCAAATCAATCCCCCCTTCAGAAAATTTTCAGTTTACGCTAGATAAAATTAGGTTTTTGGCTTCTTGAATAATATGGTGATAATTTGAGAGAGATATTTATCTAGGCAAGACGGAGAATGTTCTATAAGCCTGTTATTGTTTATAGCGCGTATCCAAGGTAGGGATCAGGTGGTTCGAGGCCCACCCCCCCGCTCCCCAGGGAAATTTTTCAGTTTACACTGATAAAATTAGGTTTTTGACTTCTTGAATAATGTGACGATAATTTAAGGAGAGGAATAATTATCGAGACAAGACGGAGAATGTTCTATAACCCTGTTATTGTTTATAGCACGTATCCAAGGTGGGGATCGTAACTCGTGGACTCCCCCCACCAGGAAAGTTTTCATTTTACACTAGATAAAATTAGGTTCTTGTCTTCTTGAATAATGTGACGATAATTTTAGGAGAGAAATACTTATCAAGGCAAGACGGAGAATGTTCTATAACCCTATTGTTGATAATATTGCACGTAAACTTTTCTTACGCTTTCGGTGTTGTCGTAGCGAACTTGAACACTATGTAGAAGAGACTTGTCAGCATTTGGAAGCTGCACAACAAAGGTAGCGCCGCAGGTAGGGCGATTCGGATTCATTGTAATTTTTTAATCTCTGGAAAGCGCGAGAGGGAACGTTCTTGAAAACGAGAAGGAGTCGAACTACTGGCAATATTTACGAATCGTGATATCTGCGAAACGTTCTAGAATATGATGAGGATATTAATACGCGGCTTCAATTTCCCGGTTGATCCTGTACAACAGATAGGTGGAGACTTCAGAGGTAAGTGTGACAATTCATACAGTCGATTAGTGATCAGTCAGTGTTCATTGGTTGCTTTATAAGATCTAGTGATTCGAAAATGAAATGGACTAAAAACCGTAAAGTAACGAAGTCTACCACTAGTTCCAGTTCGGTCCCAAAGCTAAAAACATTGACGACAGCGGAACTTTGAGTAGTGCTACGAGTAGTTCGGGTGGAAAGACGAAGAGATCGAAGGTCTCTCTCTCTAAAGTGTATTTCGGCAGTATCGGGCTGGGCATTGGAGCGATTTATTAAAAAAGAAATAAGCTGCACAGATCAACTGAAAATCAAAGTTTTGAGTGATGATTTCGTTGTGCCAGGACCAAATTTTGTGTATGCAGTCTGAGAATTTCATGGCATAAAAAAATACTTTTGTTTAAGGCTACTGGGTTCGACACACAATCAACAGACAATTTTGGCCACTTGCGAGTGCTTAGGCATGAATATGAACAATTTGGTGGGTTTCGGCTTTTATAAGAGCTGCAAACATGGGAGGACAAGACACATTAGTGGTGTTCAGGCTCGAATGAGAGAGAAATATTCGTGAACTGTCTGATTTCAGTTCCCTGCACACAGTTTGAATCTTGCGTTGTCGAGTGGATTGTGCATTCCGTGCATGTGTAACACCTTCGTAAAAACACTTCTGGTACATAGATGTTTTGATGCCTAATGAGAAGAAATGGACAAACATACATACTGAGATGGTTCCGGCACACAATATTAATGCATGGAAACAGAGGAGTTGAGTGGTAGAAAATGTCCCGATTTCACGTTCTGATTAAAATGACAGCCTTAAACAGTGGCGACGATTTAGGAGATAGCTGCTCCCCATTCTTTTGCCTCCACACTATCACACTATGGCCTCTTAATGCTTATCTCCTTGTCCACCCACCCCCCCCCCCCACATTTTGGAATCCAATTGCCACCACTGGCCTTAAACATACAATTGTGATACCCCTTTAAAAAATGGTGTTCAGCCGCCGGCCCGAAAGGAATTCCTGGATACGTGCCTGTTGCTTCCCGTAAAATATCACTGAACACTCCACGTTCTTCTTCTTCTGTCTTTTCTTTGGCGCCGTCAATAGCTTCAACACGTTGTTTTTTTATATATATATTTGTCACATATTTGTTTTAATTAGTATTCAGCTCGTTCCGCCACCTGAACGCAGCAGCTACGGCTCAAAGGGCAGTGTAGTTACACCGGAAGAAGGCTCGGAAATGGCAGGCTTCAGAAGTTAACTCATCCAAATTAAATTAAACAGGTATGGCTCTCTCTAAATTTAAATCATAGTTCACAAATAATTTGATTAAAAGTTTTAAAAGTATCTGTTTTATTTAATAGCGTATTAATTGGTTCATTCTTCTCCAGCATAGCCATAGGCAGTGACCACACTGGGGGGGGGGGCAGGAACGCCTCCCAATTCTCGTTCGACAATTTTTCTCTTTCTCTTATCTGCCCCCAGTAAAACGACAAAAATAAATAAATGAATGAATGCTCTTTTAGCCAAAATATGCATTTTTGTGTCGTATGTAACGGAATAATAAACATGATTGCCCCGGGAAAATATGATTTACCCCACCATCTTTACTATTGCGCCGTCACTAGCTACAACATATTTTGATTTCTATTGTTCCAACATATTTATTTTAATTTTAGTATTGTGAATCATATTCCACTGTGTTACCTCACGTAGCCACCCCCCCCTCCTCACACACACACACAAACGTACGATATCAGTTGTAAGTTTTAGACTAAGCTTGTCAAATATCCACTTATATCTTTGTATTCTTGAGCAATTAAAAAAAAAATCATTTCGCCCCTTCTTCTGGACTATTTCATAGGAATGTTTTCCCACTGGAAGCCCCTTTGCAGATCGAGATCCGGGGCTATAGCCTTCCCAAGCCAGCGTCCCCTCCAAATACTCTCTTGGCCTCATGAAAGACAAATATATGTATTTCTACGAAATATTAATTTGACTTGGCAGTTTCTCTTTTCGAACAGGAATAAGTTTTAAATTTTAATAGCTTATAAATTTACACTATCATTTTTGAGTAAAGGTTTTGCGTAACCCTAAAAGTACATTTAGAGACTGCAAGGTCAACTCTCGATATTTCATATATATTAATAATTTTCATCACAACATCTTGTAATAATTATTTGTTACTTCAATAACCTCCTCGCAAATGTTTCTCGCATATTAAAACATAGATGCCAATTTCTGTTTATTTCCTTGTAATGCTGACCTCCGTGGCGAAGTGGTTAGCACAACGCTTTACGATGCCAAGGGCCCCCAGGTTCGAATCCCCGCCCGGGCATGGGTCTACTTTCCTTCCTTCAATTTCATCATATCATCACGCATCCTCATCTTTGCGATTAGCCATATGTGACAGATAGCGAAGTAAAATAAACTAAGTCTATTAATCAATTATTTTTCTAAACTCTTTAATTCTTCTTTAGCATGCCACGTTTTTGTTAAAATTATATTACGATTTGTAAAATTACGAAATTCTAAAGGAGAACACGCAACTTTCTTTGTAGCGCATCGGTCAGAAAGTTTCAGGAATATGGATTTTCAAAATACATTTTTTCACATGTACTTTGCCCCCTTTTAAAAGTAGCGCGTTTTCAATTATGTTACTAATCATTAAAAGGATGCCTCAATACCATCTTGGAGGATGACAATTATTATTTTCCCCCTCCTAAAAGTAATAATATACTTCCGCTCTCTGAATCTCCCATATAAATGCTAGGGGCCGTCTGCTTCAGCCGAGCTCACTGCTTCTCCGGTGACGTCACGCGTTCGTGCAAGATCGGCAATCTTCGGATGGCTTGACCTAATCTCTATATTCCTTGAGTCAGGTCATTTCAAAGTTCAACGTGCAAGCGGACGCGTCTAACAAAAATACAGCGTGTATATAAAGTGCCGGAGAAATAGTGCGCTATTATCGGCATAATATATGATATTAGTATAAATTGTTTCGGATTCTTTTCTGCAAGGTATGTGTAATACGATAATTAAATCCAAGTTTATTCATAATTAACTGTAAATTAGTTATTAATAATTAAAGACACTCATGTTTTTTTTTTCATTTTATTGAGAACATTTTTATAAACATTGAGCAAAAAGTTAACCACTCGACTTCACTCGATCGATGATTCTCACTGGATAATGTTTGTTGAACCCTTAACTTTCGATATTTCAAAGAATTGGCTGCTACAACCTGCTACCCTAGTATTAAGACTAATTGTTTAAACAATGTGCAGTCATAAAAAAAATATAAAGAGAACGTACGTGGGTGGAAAATCGGTTAGATATTAATGAATGTTGTTGAAAATGGATACTCGGGGGTTTTTGAGGTCGCTGATTACGAATCTGACAATATTTTCCCCAAAAACAAAATGGCGGATCCAATATGGCGGCCAAAAATTCACAAATATTGATAAATATGAATTTTGATTATAATTATTTATAATCAAATAATAAATTGAAATAATTATATTCAAATTTACTGAAGGGAACGTTTGGACTAATTACATTATTTAAAAATAAATATTAATGCTGATATCGTTTATGACGATTAAATTAAGTGAATAACTTAAATACAATTTTGTTAAGTTAATTGGTGACAAAAATTTATAACTTTTACAAATATTATCATAATAAATACTAATATCAATTTTTATTTATTAATTTATCAATATGAATTTTCGACCGCCATATTGGATCCGCCATTTTGTTTTTGGTAAAAATATTGTCAGATTCGTAATCAGCGACCCCAAAAACCCCCGAGTAACGATTATTGTCACGATTTTTCAATTCTGTCTCGAGTTATTTGATGATGACCACCTTTTTCGAATTTTATCCCACTGTGCCCTGGTAAGAATTCTTCTCCTGCGCTGATTTTCCAATGCAGATTAAGCAGGAATAAAAAGTAATCGATGGGGAACAAAATGAAAAAAAACAACATAAAAAGGGGGAAGGATTTGTAACGTTGCGAGTTCTCCCTCGCCTAGATGCAATTGCGGCTTCTGCTTCCAAAAGGGAGAAGTTTTTATCGCCATGGTTCCATAGTCGCTGCTGAACTCTGTGACCGCCGCTCTTCCATTAAACGAATCCACTTGCAGGGCATTCTGGGAAAAGGAACAGGTGTCCCGAGGGAACGCAATCAGCCAGAGTGGAACCAAGCGAGTATTAGAAATAAAATTTAGTGTAAAAACACGTTGTGAGATACTCCTATAATTGCAAGATCCTCACGTGAAACGCTCATTAAGCAAGGTGAATAAGGTTTTAGCCTCTCAAACAGAAACTAAAAAAACAAGGTGTGATCAATAAATTTGCAGAAATAAAATTTGATGTTGATGTAGTAGTCTTATCAAAAGGCATTCAGAATTATTCGTTATTTCTTGTGCACTGATTTGTTTCACAATTTACATCTAAGGCCAGCCGCACACCGGATCCGACACGACCGAGTCAGTTTTGATGCAAACCTACTCGGGGAACGTTTAACACGGGGCTCTTATTGACCGCCGCACACGGAACGAAATATTTGACTCGAGCCACCTCGAGTCACGTTGCGAAGGTTTGCGACAAAACAGTGAATGTCTAGGGAATTTGGTATCGCAAGGAGCAGCTTGCGACAAAACGATCTGCGCATGCGTGAATCCATTCAATTCAGTCACAGACATCTAATTACAGACTGAAATATTTAAGCCAAAATTTACGAACTCTGGGGCAGTATCATGGTGGCAATATTTTTATTTAATTGCAAATTAATAGTGATTGTATTCTGACAGGAGATCGCAGATACAGAAAATCTGGATGAGTTCAACCTGTGCGAGGTACGACATTTAAGAATTTGTCAACATAGATGATTAGTAATGCAGTTTACATGGATTTCTAACCTCTAACTACCAATAATTCCTTTATTTAACGAGAGAATAATGTTTATTGTGATTTATATGTCCGTAGGCCTATTACGAGGGGGGTGCTGATAAGTTCCTGGCTTTACCCAGAAATAATTGAGATAGAGTGATGGTATTACATATTTACTCAACATGTTCCCCCCCTAAGCCTAACACATTTAGCACATCTGTTCTGCAACTTCTGTAGCCCCTGCAAACAAAAGTTCTTTGATTGCTCCTGAAACCAGCTCTCTGTGGCTTCAATCACGTCAGAAATGCCACTAAATCGATGTCCTTTCAGACGTTTTTTCAGGTCAGGGAACAGGTGGTAATCAGAGGGGGCTAAATCAGGTGAATGGGGTGGGTGTTTGACCAATTTAAAACCCCGGGAATGGGATTTGTCCATCACAATGTTGGCCTTGTGTACGGGGGCATCGTCCTGTAAAAACAAGATGTCTTTCGTCAATTTCCCTCGGTGTTTCATTTCGATAACCTCCATTAATTGGCCCAGAAGGGTTGCGTAATATTCATCAGTTATCGTAGAACCAACCTGGAGGTAGTCAAGCATCAAAATCACATCCCTGTCCGAAAACATTGAGGCCAAAACCTTCTTGGATGACTTTTGTGCACAAAACTTCTTCGGACTGTGTGACCCCTTGTGGCGTCATTCCATGGACTCGGGATCATAGATATGTAGCCACGTTTCGTCCTCAGACAACTAATCTCCCGAAAAAATCCTCTTCATCAGCACGAAATCTAGTCAAAATGGCCTCCGATGACTTCACACTCTGTCGTTTCTGATCACTGTTCAAGCATTTCGGAACCCATTGGGCAGAAAGTTTCCTCATGTCCAGTACATCATGCATGATGAATCCTACACGTTCCCGGGAGATGTTCATTATCTCGGGCCCTCGGCAATCATTTTGGCTGATAATCGCCGATCCATAAGAATCATGTCATGCACAGCATCACATGTTGCCGGATCCGTCGACGCTGAAATGTTCAGTCCTGAATCGAGCTCTCCAGGTTATTATGGTGCTGTATGAAGGACACTTATCTCCCAGTCTTTGTGACATCTTACCGTGAATGTCCTTCGCAGACTTTCCTTGGAGGAACAGAAACTTGATCACACTCCGAACCTCCGGCGTCGTGAAACTGACTTGTGCCTCCGCCATGAGTACTTCAAACCCAAAAAATAGAAAGAAGCTGTTACGGGAGGAATATTATTTTTGCACCATAACATACTCTTCAAATGAGATATGAATCGCGAATGGGGAAACGATGGGAAGAGAGCAAAGCCAGGAACTCATCAGCACCATCTCGTATTGTACGTACGTTGTCGGAAATTTTGCAGTTCAGTGGTGTATTCTAAAAATTTGACCCGGATTACCGGAACAATTCTTATTTATTTTGTATATCTATTAAATAGAAATAAAACAATAACAGAAGTCTGACAACTTCGAATTTTCCGGCAATATAAAAAGTTGGTTTACTGGAGGTAGATCAGATAACTGGTGCAGTTCAAAGTGTTAAGGTCATTGTTAGTGACGTAAGCAATACATTTAAGGTACAGTAAACCCTCGTTAACACGAATCCCAAGGGACCGAAAAATCAAGAGTTCATGTTAAAAAATATTCGTGCTAACCGGGTACTCAAATTTTATTGTTGTAATACAGTTAGTTCTTTCTACACATTAACCATTTACAATATGTATTATGTATGTCATCATAGAAAACAGTACTATAGTAATTAACTTTTGTTAAAAGTACTCAGATCATTTTCTGGTGAAAAAATCCTGTATATTGCGCTGTCGCAGATGGAAACGCAAATGCACGGCCAACTGTACTCATAGGTTCCGTAAAACTAGCGGTCAATTCCTACTGGCTATGTTTTAAAGAATAGAAAAACACATCTGAACACACAACTGAATTTGTTGGTTAAATACGTATAAGCTCATTGTTGACGAAATTATCGCGATTGTCGAGCAATTGCACTTAAGTTTTAATCTTGATGTTACTCGTACTGGTTATGTTTTAAAGAACAGAAAACCACATTTGAACACTTGGTTGATCTGAATTTGTTGGTTACAATACTGTATAAGTCGATTGTTGACAAGATGATAGAGATTGTTGAGCGATTTCTTACATACCTAGCAGGGGAACGACAGAGGAACAAGAGAAAAAAAATGAAAAACTTTGAAAGTTCGTGTTAAATAGGGTGACCAGACATACTCTTTTTAAGAGTATTATACTCTTTTAGAGATTCATATACTCTATACTCTTTTCTATTTGCAAAAATTCCCCAAATATACTCTTTTCTTAATTTCATTCATTCTTTTACGCTTAAACATGCCTTAAAATCCACAGAACGGAAAACGTCAAGATGTCAACAAACTGAAGTATTTACTCCTTGACACAAGAATTTCCTATGAACAATTTCAAGAATAATTTTCATATTCCATCAACAAGAAAAACATATTTCAAATTCATTGGGATTTAATGATAATGATTAGGGCTGAGCCGATGCCGATACTCTTACCGATTCCCACCGATACCGATACGTGAAAATTGCAATAATTAAAATTTGTTCAAAATATTGATCAATATTGGTGCGTAAATATTCTCCTCCAATTATGCATCAACATACCAAGAAATTTGCTTTAGAATATTCAAGAATTGCATCAGAATATTAAAATATATATTATGTAGTCACAAAATATAGTCTTTCGTGCAAAATTAGTGTAAAATAAAAAGGAAGTTTTAATTTTGCATAATTTCCAGGATAATTAGACTGTCAAGAAGTCGCGCGGGATTTTTGCGGACCCCGTGAAAGACCAAAATGCCGGAAGGTATCGGGAAGTATCGGTTGGGATTCAGCTACCGATACTAGCCGATACTTTCCGGCACTGGTATAGGTATCGGCTCAGCCCTAGTAATTATATTTTTGAAACTTACTGTGCAATTTCAAAACCCGTTGAAAAACATCTTGAAGATTGGGGGGAAAGAAAATAATCAATGATGGGTAAGTGGAGGTCAGTGTGCAAAGATTTAGTACAGGCTGGGTCAAATTTAAAAGTGATTGTGCCTCTTATAAAATTCTTGTTTACTCTACCTGGTACAAATGTTGTTGTGACAGACTCTTCAGTGTTATTAAAATTTATTGGCGAGAGGAAAAAAGTACACTCCTAGTGTCAACACTCGAACAAGTAATGAAAGTGAAATTCAATGTGGACATGACCTGTGAAGAGTTTGAACTGGCAATAAAGTACGATTTAAACATACTCAAGAAAGCAAAATCATTACAGAAGTATGAACGATGGTGCCATTGGTGAGTAAGTATTTGTAATTAGCTAATTACATTAGACCCATAAGTAATTTTAATCTGCAGAGTGTAGGCATATTTTATAGGGGCTATAATAAAAGCAATAACAAGTAGTCATCCTCATTTTCGTTTTCTTTTTGTTTTGTGCATGCGCACTTTCACTTTATAGACTATACTATTTTTGGTCAACAAATATCTGGTCACCCTATGTTAAATGAGATCTAATGATGCAAAGGACTAAAACACAGTTCCTAATTCGTGGTAAGCGAAATTCGCGTTAACCGATAAAACTTTCTATAAGATATAGTACATCCCTGCCAGGACCAACATTTTGTTCATGTTAACCGAGTGTTCGTCTTAAGCGAGTTTGT